>NW_022639476.1:1055470-1072491 GCF_010583005.1 Odontomachus brunneus
AGAGAGAGAGAGAGAGAGAGAGAGAGAGAGAGAGAGAGAGAGAGTGAGTGAGAGCGAGCGAGCCACCTTTCGCGCGTCTTTATGATGCGGCACGGCGGAACGTATGAATTTACTTGGCCCGCTATATACGCGAGCATCCATACATATGCATGCGAAAGTACGAGCCGGCTGGAGCAGAATTGATAACGCTTGTCTTCGCGATCAGACAGCCACCGACGTGCGCAATCATGCGGAGGCGACGCGTCAAAGTGAACATTGGGAAGGCTCGCTGTTGCCAACTAGGTTCCTCACATAATGATCGCTGGATGGAAGGACGCGTACGTCAGACGTGAGACGACTGAGACACGCGTCTCAGGGCGGCGGATGAGAACGTAGTAATCCGCGCACATACCGCGTGATTATTTTTCGCGCGGAGATTCACCGCATGGTGTATCTACACGTATCTCTTTTCGTCGAACGAAACGCGCTCAGTGAATAACGCACTCATTTGAATGCGACGTGCTGCACGGTTGGGAAAAGTGCTAAGAGGCGAACCGCACCTCTCTCTCTCCGTCTATGCGCGACACCTGTTTACGATTTCCCATCACGTTTGTACGCCGAGATAACACCTAGGCCGCCGTCGCCGTCGTGGTTGTGTTCTCGCATTCGCGCTCGCGTTCGCATATTTCGAGCGCATCGAGCTGGCATGCGCGGGCATACCCAGCTGCAAATTCGGTGTCGTCTTGATCAGAGGCAGCGCGGATATATCGAACTTCAGTCATTTCCGGTTGTCGAATTGACCGCAACGATAGGCGGCTGGATGCGACAGCGCGATGTCGCGTGTGAACTCTATCGAAAGGTCAAATAGATAGATGGATGGACGAATCTATTTAGCTCGGAAGGCTCTCGCATTCCATATACATTCGTATGTAAAGCCCGGAATAGTAGCCTTAACATGCTGTGACTGGGTGTTTTCAAGCGTGCACGCGCCCGAAAATCGTAGTCGCTGCGCATTTAAGGCACTCCCCGTCATGCAACTCTTGATTGATGGACGTCACACAGAGAGAGAATTTCAGGGTAAAAATTACCATAGGATTGTGCGACCGAGACGCAGATCGACTTTCTACAGCAATTCACTGTAGAAGTCTTCGCGTGAGAAGTTTCCGTCGCGTTACGTATCTAGGAGCAATCGCGTTTAGATTTCCGAGTCTTAAAATATAAACATTTAAACTTTCAACACACATAAAGTATACAAATATTCTATGTTCAAATATTCGTATTTATATATCAAAATAATAAGAATTTCCGGAAATTGATACTTTTACCTTATCGATTCGCGATGGCCGATCGGACGATTGCAAACCGCGGCCGAGAGTGGCCGAGAGCCGTCGTTGGACGAGCCGCTTCCCACGATTGGCCGGCCAATTGATACGGTAATTAGCTTACCGTCGTTACGCTAGCGTGTCTAACGAGTTACTTTCTACATGGTCACACTTGGCGACACCCCCGGCCGCGAAAGCGATCTCACCCTCTCGCGCTTTCACGCCTATCGCGTCCTGCCGCAATCGCGCCCGCCGCCGTCACCGCCATCACCGTCGACGTTCGCTGCTAAGTTTTGGAAAGCGCTAATTACGAGCGACGGACTTGCTCGTTAGCATCCCGCCCGAAGTTCGCACCGCCGTCGCCGTTGCCGAGCGATTCGAAAACCAGAGTGATTATAACACAAATTGGCTCGTCAGGGCTTGAAGTAAGAAAGTTTTTCGTCGCGCAACGCACAGTGAGAACCGACGGGATGGGTACGAGATGCTTCTCGTGAAATTTGGCGATTTCCCGAATATTTAACAAATGGAGCGAGTGAGTTTAGATTGCGAATTTTTGCCTTTATATTCGGCAAGAATTCGCCGGCCCTCTGGCTACGTGGGCGATAACGCTCGTTCTGGAAATGTCATTCGTAACGCGGCCGGTCTATTGAATCGTAACGCGAGATATAAATTAAAATCACAGTCACAAATTAAAATAAAGAGGATATTCGCGGGATGAAACCATTCAGATCGGAGTTTTCGGCAACGGAGCGTTATTCCGGTTGGCCCGATTTGTTTAAACGTTTCGAAGGTGAAATTCTATTTGGCCAGCCATTCTCCGTGCGCTCAACGCACCGATTTCTCGTTTATGATAATCTCGCGGCGGTCGTGATGAACGTGCTCATCGTATTGGAGGATATATAAATTGTATTTCGTAACAGTAAATTCGCCCCGTTTATCGAGTGCGCTAGCTATTTTGGCGAGCTGAATCGAATCCTCTTACGTTCTCTGCGACTCTTTTTCATCGGAATCCACGTTTTATTTTTAAAACTCATTAATACGACGGATGTCGGATTGAACGAAATTACCTCGTGCGCTTCGCGCCGATCGAGCCCATGAAATCGCCACTCGTTGATCAATTTATTAATTGTTCAAAATACATCGGGAATTGATGCATGCAGCAAATTAATTTATATTATTAACGAATATCAAAGTAAAATGGTACTTATGAAGCAAATATTGCCCCTAATAAGAGAGAGAAGATTATATAAAATCAAATCTATTACTGGTGCAGCATATAATAACAGTTAATAATTGTCGAATATCAGTCGGGCGGAAAATGGGTAATAAAAGCGGCTATTTATATCATATAGCCACGCGACATTTATCATTCGCGTAATTGTGAGCTTTAATCGGGCGAACGATCTTAATTACTGCCAAGTAATTGCTCCGGTCGACAGAAGCGAGGAAGTTATCGCGAGCGCATCGTGTTTCCTTATCTCTTTCAGCCCCGCTATAACTTCATCTCCATCAACAAACCTGCTTGTCCTTAATCTGAATCTGATGGACTCAATTAATTAATTAATTATGCCGTCTCTCCGGACGGCAGACGGGAACGTGAGATATTTCATCGACTTTCGACACCTAATATTTAGGATATCAATCATTGACGGTGCAACCGCGTGGGGCTTGCAACGAAGGGAAGCTGAAATTTCAGTTTCCACGTCCAGATTGTAGAAATATTATTAAATATTAAAATTATTATGGAAAATTATTATAAATAATATAATATATGAAAATTATTATAATATAATATGGTAGAAAGTTATATTTATATATTTTTTTATTATAAAATTATATTTATAGGGGGTGAGTCAGTGATTATATTGCCACCCCTTGAATATCTCCGAAACAAGAAACAAAAGTGATCTTTTCAAGATCTTTAAAGCTACTTTTCCCAGAGGAAAAAAAGCATGGTAAAAAGTAAACTTTTTTCCATACGGAAAGAAAGTTTTTATAGTAAAAAGTATTATACAGGACTTAGTAATTGAAAAATAGATCGACATCTCTTGCTGTAACTCACCATCCTTTCTTTTCATATGTGCTACTTATATTTTAGGAATTGAAATATTTTAAAATACTTCCTATGTTTTTAGCGAAATGTCCCTTAGCAAGATGAACCTCACTGACGGTCCATTTTTCCCTGGACTACTGAAAACATAGTAAAATTGAAAAGAATTTACATGAAAAGAAAAACTACAATATTTTCTCCGTGTAAGTGGAGCAGCTTCAGATGGAAGATCACCCTTGTTTCTCGCCCCAAAGATAATCAAGCTGCAATAGTTATTGACTCACTCTAGTATAAGAGTATTATTTTGACTTCAAATAGAGCATTAATGCATTGCTCAAACACGCGCACATAGTTTGCACAACTCCAGGAGCGAGGGAGTTGGCGAATTCTCATTGGTCATCCGGCAATGACCGGTCATTCACTGGCGCACCGTCCCTTCGCGGTCCTGCGAAAGTGCGCCGGTGGAAAACGCGTTTCCCTATTTTCCAAACTACCTCCTAGTCGTCCTGGTACCCCCGTGTCGCGCTCACCCCCGCCTCCCGATCGAGGGCCGCCGAGCTCGCACGAAGATTATCGAGCCCGCACGAAGCACGGGTGTCGGCGCACCGGGGGTTGCGGGTGGTGAGTCTGGACGTATATGCGTTGCAGGGTGGGTAGCACCCCGACAGGGCGGGGATGAGGGGCACCACCGTGGGGGTAGGTCGGCGGACGCTTGTCCGTGCGCGAAAGTTCGCCGGCAGCATCCAGTGACATCGCGGAGCTCGACGCGCGCGTCTCGTCCTACGCGCGGGAGGATCGAATCGTCACACGGAGATCTTCCTCCGGAGTTTCCTCGCACGGGACGCGTTCTTGTCAGAGTTGCGACGCGTCCAAACGTCCAGCCTGAATCGCCGTGAACTGTCGTAGTAGTTGCCGCGCGCGTGATAAAGAGATCGACTCGATTATCGAGTGGCGATTTCTGCCCCCGCTGTCGCGCTCGGGTCGCTGAGATATAGTGCTCGTCCGCGAAGTGACACACGGTGCTCTCTCCGTGTCGACGAAAGTAAAGCTAGTGACAGGCGAGAGAAAGCGTGCGCGATTATCAGCCGACCCGAGTCGGCGAAGGGGTAGTGTGTGACACAATGCAGAGCACGCTCGAGGACGACGCGGCGAGGAGACGGTTCCCGGGCACGAGTGAATAGCGAGAGGGTCGTAGATCGTCGCGACCGCCGATGACAGGCCGTGACACCACGTGTTCGCGACGTCATTCGAAGACGAAGACGAAGGCGACGGGAACGGTGACATTGGCGCCAGGACGATCTGTGGTGGCGGTGATGCCGTGACGCGTGTAACGCGTGTGCTAGCTGGATCTGGCAGTGCGTTCTGATCGAGTGTTGACGGATTGACGGCTCAGGTAACGGTCTCAATTCCGTTTCTCGTCGTGGTGGGGTTGTGCTGCTAATGCTCGCGGATCCTAGTTAGATCTTGCTCGTTTTGGAGGGTGTGGGCCCAACGACAACTTGAAGATCGCACGGGGGTGTAACTCATTGCGTGCTTTCCCGGTAAATGTTGAATCCGCGTCCTCTGACACAAAAAATTGCCATTAAACAATATTAATTGAGGACACCAGCCTCGTCTTATAGCCGAACGACTTATTTTAAAGGAGAATTAGGCTGCTTGTTATTTTTTATTTTCTTGGAGCAAATATTCCGCTGCGTTTTTATGCTAGTTGAAACGCAAACACTGTTTGATAAGCTACTGCTTACACGTATTATTGAATGCATTTGATTCTATTTTTCTGTCACCTACAATTTATGAGGTAATAGATTTTTTCATGAATTTAATTTTTGAATTACTAATTTTTGAATTTCATTTTTGAATTGGAGGAGGAGGAGGGCACAATCGGTCGAGTTTTGAATTTAGTAATTTGAATTATACACATGTGTTAAGTTTGTGAAAATTTCCGCCGCCACATATATTATTCATACATATGTGCTGTCGTGCATGTGTTAAAAACAATTTTAGAAGCAATACGATTCATTGTAATGACCAATATTTTTTTCTTTTTTTCCCAATAGAATGCACGGTTGCGATGTATACGCGACGGAAATATATACATGGTCAAAAAAACAAAAAAAAGAGCAGAAGAGTGAGAAAAAGGGAATAACATGGAGTTTTATCCAATGTAAACACATTGGACATCTGCATTGAATGTTTCCGGTTGGAATATTACGAAAGTCAAATAACAGTGACCGCAGAAAATCAAATACGCAGCATATTGCCGGCACCGATAAGCTTCCGTCGAAATTATATTGACAGAGAACACGTTGATGGCGAGCCGCAGAAGCATTTTCTGTTCCGTATACGGTGAAACATCAACGACCGAAAGAGCGAATACTCTATGCTTCACTTGCTATCCAACTCTTCCCCGCTCCATACGGAATAATTGCTGCGAAACATAATAGTCGGTTCCCGACAAACGTATGCAAATAAAACAATAAGCCCTTTTATATGTATTATAGAACCGCGTTCGAACGAAATGAATAGCTTTTCGGTTCGTTAGTTTTCTGATTAATCGTTTACATTCGTGTCGTGTGCATGCGCATGTTGCACTGTGTATAACTGCAAGCTTTGAGTTTACCAAAAAAACCAGTCAACGTTTTTCCTCATTCTCTCCTTTTATTTGTCATTATCTAAAAGTGATGTTGCAACTTTAATAAACCGAAGAACGGTTTATTAACGTCACAACGTTCGTTGAGTAACGTCAAAGGATTTATTTTGGAAACACGTTGAATTCATTAAAGCGATACATGACCGAGACGCGCGATTGTTTTATTTTATAATATAGATCCCGTTCATTTTTCGAACCAACTTCTATCTTTACGATTAAACAAATGCAACTTCCATTAGAGGTGATTCGAAAGCTCTTGCTACTGTTTATTTATTCGGTGTGTGTCTAACAGCCGCGTTGTGCGTGGAACGTCCCGTGAGATTAAATGTCTGTGCAAACTGATTTGCGAATGGAAAATGCATCTCAATTAGCGACCGGGTGAAAAATATCCCAATGATCGCGCGGTCGTCACTCGTTGCGATTTATGCATCCGTTCGTTGACTTTAAAATTTTCATCAAAAATCGATACTGCTTCACGGAAAAAAAAAGATTTGGACATATGGACAACTAAATATAATTTGCTGCGTTAGCCACTTTTTCTTTGCTGCAGGAGTCAATTTTCTTGCTAGGATAACAAGAAAATCTGCAATAAAAAAAAATGACTAAAGCAATAAATTATGTTTAGTTGTCTATTTATAGAAAATTTGCTGCGTTAGTCATTTTTCTTACTCTAGGAGAAAATTTTCTTGTTATCATAGCAAGGAAATAAGTTCCTGCAACAAAAAAAGTAGCTAACACAATGAATTATATTTAACTGTCCATATATAGCAAATTAGTTTGCTGCTACAGCAGATCCTTTTTTTCCATATTTGTATCGATCGTATTACCGCCGACCGAGATAACATTTCGTTCGACATTAAAAACCGGCCACTCTGGGAACGAAAGATCCGTCACAGGTAAAGTCCTGCCTTCTTTTCTTCCTCCTTCCCTTCTCCCCCTTTTGCCAACTGCTTTTATTCGAACACAATATACAAATGTCAGAAGAAAGAATGCGACTTCTCGTTTCGTAAGCAAGAGATGTTCTCTCAAGAGGAAGCCCTTTCTGTTCATGAACTTGCGAAAGCCCACTAACGAAAGTACAAGTAAATGCCTACCCCGAAACTTCCGCGATACAACGTGCGCGGCGCAATATAGAGCGCGAGGGTGGGAAGGGAGCAATGAAAAAAATGGGGGTATACTTTCATCGACCAGCCGCGCGCACTTAAGGCAAATTAAGTGGCTCGCGCGCTATAAACCAGTTCCCCGGGGGACACTTGGGGTGTGTGGGGGATGGGGAACACTCCGCCCGAAAGACTTGGGGCGCAGCAACACGTTTTATTCACGGAAGTTGCTCGAACGATTGACCTAAAATTCCGCGAGCGTGTTTCGTCGCGAGTGCGCTTTCGACAAATTTCGCGCTGCAGTCTCGCGAATGACCCGCCGCCTTGCTGTGTTTCGCGAAAATTTGCTGGAGAACAGAGTCCCCTGTTTCGGGAAGCTTGCTGCACTGAGGATATCGTTTTGTCGCAACGTTATCCGTTTGAGAGGAGAGAGGGAGAGGAAGGAGATTTTCGCTGAAGTAGTATGAAACGCGAATATCTTCACTTTTCGTCGCGATGACGTTTCTCATTGACAATTAATCCAAATACAGGGCGCGTCACCTAACGTTAGGCTCTAAAATGTCTCTGTTGGTTGTTACATTTTTGTAAGAAAATTTATAAAGAACTTATAAAGAATTTATAAAGAACTTTATAAATTTCTTTATAAATTTATAAAGAAATTTATAAAGAAATTATACAGTTTAGAGGGATAAATATTGCGGTCAACCAGGTTTTCCAACTATACCATTTGTCTGTTACATATTTTCCTCTAATATAAAAGACAACGGCTATTTTAGAAATTCTAAATTCTAATTTTGGGGGACTCGTCTTGTGTGTATATGCGCGTGACGGTGAAATTAGAACAACAATTTACGTGTACGGACAAACAGATTGCAACAAATTCATTCCAGTGGTTAAAGAGGAAAGTACGTAGTTTTACTGAGCTCGGCGGAAAGACGCTTACGTCCGACTTGAGCCGACTGTTGGAAATTACAGAGATCAAGTAACTAATAAAATAATAGAGTCAAGTAATCCGCCAGAAACAAAGACAAGGACCGAGGGGACAGGAAGGGACGGGAAAAGGGTTGCTTTTATCCTGCCCCGTGGAAATCACCGCCGTCTTAAGCGCGTTAATTTCCCAGCCGACATTGTCCGTTGATTCTGTCCGCTATCGTCGAACGCGCTCGTCTTTGATGTCTGTTCGGGCACTCCGGAATTCTCCGGTCTTCAGGTTCGTCGGGGAGGTCGCTTTCCCGAGCCCGAGCCCGGTAATGGCCGTTTAAGAGCTCCGTGAAAAGCCCAGAAGCGACTCGGGCTGCTCGATATCTCGTCCATCGAACTTCCTGGGGCAGTCATTCTCCCGGCTCACTCGAGACCCCATTATTCTTCACGCTAATTCGACATCACGATATTAGCTGAGGACTTTCGATTCTTTTTTCGAGTCGGAAGCGCCCGGAGCGCCCGCGACTGATTTATCCGAGTTGTTTACACAACTTTCGCGCGCGCGACAGGATAATTGCATTGGCTGTTCTACACAGGGAGGATTCTATAGTAAAAATTACTGCAGAGGACTTCGTGGTCGAGCAATAATTCGACATTCTGCAGTAATTCACTATCCTTTTATTTCGTATGTGCTACTCATATTTTAGGAACTGGAATGTGCTATTAAAACATTTGCTATGTTTCTAGCGAAATTTGCTGTGTTCCTTAGTTACATCTTATTGACTGTCTACTCCTAAATTGCTAAAAACACTGCAAAATTGTAAAGAATTTACATGAAAATATTCTCTGTAATATTCTCTCCACGCAATATCCTCACGAACTATCAATAGAACGCGATGAAAGGCCTAAAATATAACGGAATTTACAGGCCATTGACACGACACGCAAAGCTTTCGGATGAGTGAACGCAATTTGCTTGAAGCGTTCGTCAAGCTGCGTGCTACAGCAAGAGACGCCGCCTTTTCGTCATGAGTATCATACAACAATCTTTGTAAAATGATCATCTGTCGACGCGCGACCTTTTCATGGGAGGAATATCTCGTCACGTAGTAGTAGCGGTAGTACGACGGTTCGACGCGAAAGTAGATAGAACTAACTCCGCGTGTCCGATGTGGAACACGTCGGTGGGACAACTCTCCTTTCTGCCGGCCGTTCTAACATGGGTTGTAACCACTTTCCGCGTTCGCTTCGAGTGCTCCGATAGAGGCGAAAGCCGGAGAGAGAATGGCCGGTAAGAACAAAAAGCACTTACCAAGTACGGAGCAGCATTGCGGACGTGTTCCGTGACGTGGCGAAAGGTCCGCCTGACCATTTCGATTGTGTCAATATCCGCTGTTGGAAATCGAATCATTCGTCATCTTCTCGTCTGGCTCGTGCGTCCAATGCGAAACCTCGTTATATTCTAGGAGAGAATTTTACCTCCTCTCGTTAATCTCTACATTTTTGTCTCGCATTCAAATCGCGAGGCTCTCTCGAGATTTCCAATTTTCTCGAATTTTATGCATACACAGAGAAAATATAGTAGAAGAAATTGCAACATAATTTTTGTAATCTTGGATCGTGTAGAATTTTGTGACTGAAATTACTATATACTCTCTCTCTCTCTCTCTTCCTCTTTCTTATATTTCTTTATACTTAAATACTATATATTTATTTTAAAATACTACGCACGTGTTTGACTGTTCATACTACAAGATTATTGTAATTATTTAACGATAGTAGACATGATGGTAGAGACGCCACCAAATATAAAAAAAAAGAAAGATAACTGACTAGGATCAACCTGATGAGGAGGACCATGGGATAATTTTCTAGTAGGGTTTATGGTCGCAGTGAGAGAATAACGAAAACGATGGAGTTACGTCGTCATTTTAATTCGATACTCTGTGCAAGTTTTCGATTTTTCATTTCGAAAGACAACATCGCGGGAGCGAGTGAGAGTCGCGGAAAGGATTGCAAGGATCTCGGTCGTTTGTTGCGCAATTGCTCTCGTGGAAACTATCGGGGCGAGAAATGGACACGCCCTTCGAGCCATTGATTCATACATTTACTTTGGATGGCAATGCTCGCTGTCGCATTTTTCGTCCCCTCGGCCGGAAACAGGAAGTTCGTTTTGCTGGAGGCGCAAAAATACGAGAGATAAAGCATCCCGAGGTCGGATCGAGATGAAAGGAATTTCAATTATTACCTCAGGCGCGCATCAAATCTTGTTTCATCAATGGTATTTCGAAGAACGAAATAAGCTGGCGCATTAAAAATACCGCATTGAAATTTTGCGAGACAAGCGAGACTTGAGAGAGAGAGAGAGGGAGAGGGAGAGAGGGAGGGGGAGAGAGAGAGAGAATGTTTCGTTAACCGATGAAATTATCGATAGAAATAATCGCGTCGTTGATTGCATCGCGAGAAGCTATGTATATTTTATTATCGGCGACGATCTTTCGCCATTAGAAAGATACGGAAAATTCCCCGTGGTTTGATTGTCCGCGAAATATAAGAGAAATGTTTCAGGAAAATACGAGGTGAAGAGAAAAGGATCTTCCTCTCGTCGATATATTCTCGTCGAGAGGATAATGAGGAACTTCTCCATCTAAGACCAAGGAAAAATAATACATACGAATTCGCTGCGCTGCTATCGATACGATCGCGATCAATTATTTCACTGTCTGTCGTTGGAGAGAGCGACTACACTAAAATCTTATCGGACTACTTAACTAACCGTCGTAACCGAAAATCCAGCCGCGAGGGATGCAGATCTCGTTCCCTCTTATCTCCAGCATCCCTCGTTAGATGTAACACGACTTCAGTCTGTATTATCTCTCTCGTATTCTCCTTGCGATGACGTCACTCGCTCACAAGACTCATTCGTTCGTTCGCTCGCTCGCTCGCTAAAACATCGATTCGCGTTTCACCCTCGAGAGGAAGGTTGCCGGTCGCTTTACAACTCGTCGGGAATGACCGGAAGCGCCAGCACGATCCACCCTTAGACGACGAGGGGAGCAAAAAATGAGATGAAGTGGATAAGGATCGGTGAGAGCGAGTCGAAGAGGAATATCTTCGATTAAATCTGACGATCGACAGCTCTTCGACTAAACCAAGCGTATAAGATTCAATTTTGCGTTTTTTTCATCTCGTCCATGCTGCCATCCCTATCCGGTCAATTTGCAATAATTCGATTCTCGTGGAAACGCAATTAATCGCTTCGTTATTAACCTTTGCGATTTTTCACAGACCTGCGAGTTACGAAGAGAAAAGACTCGAGGAACGAGGATTTACGGGTCTTCTTGAGTCATCTTTTATTAATTTTTACAATATTGAGATAACCGGAAATTGCCAAGATATTATAAGGTTTATAAGGTTGATATAATATAAAAAATTTTATTTTATTTATTTATTTAAATTAGAACTTGTCTTTTTAGTACACAGAAAAAATAATATAAAATGCAAAAAAAGAAAAACAAAGGAATTTTAAAAAATACGAAAGGACAATGGGAAGAATGCTAGTTTTAACTAATAACACACAAAAAAAGGAATTTTATTGAATTAACTAAATCTGATGAAAACAAACCGGAATTCTGGTTGAAACTATCAGAATTTCGCTCTAACTAACCAGAAACCTTGTTTCAGCTGGAACAGTTGCAAGTTTTGGTTAAAAAATCTTCTTTAGTTTATCAGGATCTTGTTAACTTGAAAACAGAATTTCGGTAATTTTAAATGTTCGTTCATACTTCACCAAACACTTGATTAATCCAATAAAGCTTTTTTCCTCGTGCACATTTTGCGATTCCTTCTCCAGCGATTCTTTCTCCCACAGTACATACATATAAATAAAACGCCTCGCTAATCTGCAGCATTATCCCTTATCCTTAAAGTTGAAGCCGCGCGAAAGACACATTATGCTATCTTATATACTTATATATTAAAGAGAGGCACATAATGTGTCTCTTATATATCCGCTTTTCCATAGAATTACCTCTTATAAAGAGACGTAGACCGTAACGAATCCCCGCTCGTGTATCCTGGTTGCAATTCCTCGTACTGGTAAACGATGTGTATATCCGGGTCGAAATTTTGTTTCTATATTCATCCTGCAAATTCCATCTAACTTGAAAGACCGATAAAGACTTTTGAGAACCATTTAATCTTCCATATCACTTATCACACTTATCACACTTACTCTGTCTGCAGTTAAGTAAGTTATATAATGCATTATTCATTGAAATGAAGAATAAAGATCAGGGGTGAATTTTCGAAATCATATCGACTTCATCAATCGTACCTGATTTTTTAAAAATGTTTACAGCACGCACGATATAAGATAGAATCCAAAAATTTTCTGTTTATATTCTTAATTATTTATTTATTTTTCATTTTTAGGTGTCAGAAATTTACTCAGAAATTTGTTAAGTGTGAGTAATAATTTAGCTATTTTTGTTTTATTTAGTTCATGTTGTGTTTTATGACACTACTTCATTACCCTACGAGAATGACTTCTACAAAGTTGCACTTTAAGTTTCCAACTTATTAAAATAAAGATAAAGATTGAAGTTTCACTTTTAGATCTGCTTGAAGTTGTTAACACGTCTGACTTATGCGTTACCATTTCATAAAAATAAAAACACGTTTTTGGGATTTAAACTCCTATTTTTATCGAAAACCTAATGTGATGAACAGTTTCTGAAGTTAGATTCGTATTCAGCGGACCCGATTTACTAAAAAATAACCATGATGAGAAAAGTGTAAGAAATTAGTAAAAATATGTAACAGCATAATCATTTGCAACATCAAGAGTGCACAATAGTTTGTATGATTTTTTTTTTGCGCGATTTCCTTCGCTCAGTCAGAGTATATTCGCGCGGCTCGCCGTCAACACGCTGTCGCATTTGCACGTTCGATTTATCCACGCGGCGCGGAATGATTTACGAGTAGCTAATGGCTGTCGAATAAGAGCGACGTGGTAATCAGAGCGGCGAGAACGTTGCCTGGATAAACCAGTCTACTGAGTTTACAAGGCCCCGCACGAATGAGCTGCATTGTCCTTGCACAAAGGATACCGCTCATCTGCTGCGTTTCCTAGATTTCCCACGAGTTCCACGACGCGCGGCGCCCCGGCAAACTCGGGCATTTTTCTTGCCGCGCGCGCGTGGTATCATTACTTTTGTATTCGCGAACTTCGCGAACTTCGCGTTCGGCGACGCGCGAAATCTATCGCCGGGAAAAATGAGCCGCACGGACAATTTTCCGTTATAATCGGTCGATATGCCGCGATCAATAACGCGCCCACCGACGCTCGCGTCGCGGCTCCTCGTTCTTCATCCGCGCGAATCCTCGCGAAAACCCCGTCGTTGTTCCGCGCTTTCGCGTATCTCGCCGCTGATCGGAGTGTCGAGAAGAATAATGCGCGCGATAGAATAGGACGCCTAAGCTTCCGAGACTATCGCCGCAATTTCCAAGTCCGAAAAATTGCAAAACGCTCCGCTGCGCTGCGCAAACACGGGGAAGCCGGGCACACGACTTCGCGGTTAAACGAATTCTCTCGACTCTTTCAGGTTACCCCGAGATCACTCGGAATCCGCTGCAAACACGTCCCGAAGAAGAATATTAAATTTGGCGGATATTTGTTGTTGTTTTCCTCATCTTCTTTGGCAGGGATACTTCGCTTTATTTTCTTCTCTTGGGCCGTCAGTACTCTGACATCGTATGCCTCTCTCAAAATAAACTCGTCAGTTAGAGTTGGAGTTTTGGTTGGTCTGCTCGAGAGGATTTTATTAGTCGGAGGAATCGGAGTAGAGAGAGTCGGGGAGAAAGGATTTATCGAATCGTGCGGCAGCCTCACAGCCCGTCGGGGAATCTCCCGTCCATTGTAAACGTCCAGAGATAGGACAGAAAAACCGGCATCAAGTCATGCGTTTTTTATGCACGCCGCATTCGTTGTTTGGATGGAATGATCAATCGACCTTGGCCCGGCTCTATCATTCTACGCTGATCAACCGTCGATCGTTATTAATCCAATATTGCGGCTGGCGCGCGCGCCGAAAGCGGCGGTGCAATTAACAATAAACGCGTCACGCGTTATCAAACGTGGCTGTTAAATGCCAGCTGCATGTGCCGATGATATCGCCGCGTGAAATTTCATTGAAAACGCGACGCGAACAAAGCGTCTGTCCGAATACGCCGAGTTCCGTTGCCCTTGCGAAATTTTACGAAGTCCATCTACATTTTGCTTATTTCAACTGTCAACGAAACAATGACCCGAGTCGCATTTCTTTTTTCTCTTTTTCGCGAGATTAGAGAGGTCCAAAGTTTTACGTCGCGCAGAAGTAACACTCGAATTACAAGTTTTCTCATTGAAAAAAAAATTTTTTTTTTCAATGTAAGGACATGTGTATTAGTACAAGTAACATGTCATTAGTACCTATCAAATATTTATTCTTTAGATATTTCTTCTCTCGGTGTTATCAGGCAACGTCTAAATATGTCAGGAGATTTACGAGATAGACAGATGGATCGAAAATATTTTTGTTGCACAATATACATAAGCGATTTATGCAGTTATAATTTTATCTTGTTCCGCTCTCTCTTTCTTTTTCCTTTTTTGTTTCTCTCTCTCTTCCTCTCTCTCATTAATGAAAATTCATTTCGCTTGTTGACAGGGCGTCGCCTGAGAGTCGCACGAGACGCGAGCTACGTTAGGATGGTGCGAGGGTGAAATTCGAGGGTGAAGAGACGTTCGCCAGTATGCTGCGGATATTGATAGTGGTGACTTGTATCGAGGCATCGACGCTCGCCAGTGCACAGTCGAAAGGGACCACTTCCTTCGACGAGGATGCAAACAGCGACGAACCTGACCACCCGAGTGAGTACGCATACACGTATATCCCTGGAAACAATAGAAAGAAATTCGCTACTTTTTCCTCACGTAATTCGATAGGAGTATATTTGATATACATGGAATTTGTCTGGAAAAGAGAAGGGGAAGTAAAAAATTACAGCCAGATAACTCGCTATGTTTTCGCATTCGCCTATGCGTTGCAAACCAATTACTAGACACATGTGCTCGGTGCAATACGCGCGAGCACAATTTTCAGTCTCTTTCTCCCTCTCCCTCTCTTTATCTCTTTCTCTCTACGATGGTGGAGTGCAATAGATATTGACAAACGCGCGAGGCTACCGGCTAGTCTAGTTATTGGCCCAAAACTCGGCTTAACTGCATGTGTAAACAGGCTTTCAGCGCGCGCGCGGGTACGAGTGCTTCGTCGGAAAAACGCGACGGTCTAATATTCGAGCGCGCACACGTGAATCCATAAAATCGTGCGACAAGCCGATCGTGGAGAAATTCAAACACCTCCGGTCCGTTGGGAAACGCGAATGCGCACACTTCCGATTCATCCGGTGCGGTACACGAGAACGTAATGCTCCCGCGTCTCTTCCGCGCGTCCTCTCTCTCTCTCTCTTTCTCTTTTGCACACATATACATACGCGCGCGTGTATACTCCGTGGCGGAGTGTGCCAGGAGAAACAATTTGTTAAAATGACCGAGGGAACGTGCCCCGACGCGAGGATGCTCGCTTTTGCCGGTGTTGTGTTGTGCAAACCGGCCGATGTCGAGGCAGAAAGGGAGGGAGAGAGGGAGAGAAAGAGAATGCCTGCGATGGCGAAGTGGCGAGAGCAAACTACTCGTGCAAATTGCCGCGCGCGCGCACGCGCACGTTCACGTAGGCGCGCGAAAACGCGCGAGAACTCTTTCGCGAATTTATTTGCGTTGCTTTCTCCGGCAACACGGATATCAAGATTAACGTTTGAAAAGCTGGCGAATGAAAATGCGAGGGAAAGTGTATGTGTGTGTGTATGAGAGAGAGAGAGAGAGAGAGCCGATCCACGGCAACTTCGAGGACAAAGTTCCTTGAAACATATCGAGATCGCAATTACTAGCCGGCCCGCAGCGAAAATCGACGGCGAAAGTTGTGAAGATCGCACGACCCCGGTCGCTTTAAATTTCTATGCTTCACTCTCTCGCGGAGTCTACCGAGAAGTTTGACGATCGTGTGATCGTGTGCGGACGCGACATCCAGCCTCTCCTCTCTCCCCAAGGGGATAACTTTCCGTCTCTCGTTTTATGCAGCGCGACCGCGCTAGCACGCGCGGGCTATATCAATTCGCTTTGAGTCGCATGAATTTTTACGGTGCGCCGCCGCTGCTTTTTTTTTTTTATTATTGATGTTATCGGCCGCGACCTCTCTTTCATATCCTGTCTCGTTATCCGGCTCGGTTTCCATTTTACGTTTTATGCCTTCGAGCGTGTTTTTGACCGGATGAAAAGAGCGGTGTGTTTTATTTCCGGGCCGTGTTTTGTGTAATACTTACACTATAAGGGATAATTTGGTACCGTGATGAATTAATTTAATGGCAAAAAAAGGCGCAACGCGCTTCTCCGTTCTTTCTGATTCGGCAGTATTCGTCGTTTTTTTCGATAGAGAGATATAATGACCGGAACGAGCACGTCGCCGCGTTGGGATTCGACGGAAATTCGGAAACGTGAGTCAAGTCTTAGCCGCTTAATTCGGATTCAAAGTGCGTTCACTTGTTATCGCGGCAAATACTGGCCTCCCAGCGCCTGTTTTCTTCCCTCCTTGTCGCGCGCTCGCGTGTGAGACGATTATTTAACCGGCCGCTGAGCTCTTCCGACTTGAAGAGATCTTAAAGTTCTTCGCCGGGCTTCATAAAATAATTAGCCGGGATGAAAGCGATATCAGACGAGTTATGGGTCCCTACGTGTCGACGACTGGCCGCAGGTGAAAGCTCACGCGGGTGAACTTTATAAGTTCCGCACGAGGTCGAGTTAATTAGATATGTATGAATAGCTTGAGCGGCGACCGGGGACATATAATTAATGCGGCGCGCCGGCTAAATGAGAAATTAATTATAATATGGAAATTGATAGT
>NW_022639476.1:1072501-1080178 GCF_010583005.1 Odontomachus brunneus
TCTCTCTCTCTCTCTCTCTCTCTCTCTCTCTCTCTCTCTCTCTCTCTCTATTCTTTCCTCTTTCTCCTATTGTTTCTCTTTCACACTCTATTTTCTTCCTCCATTTCTGCGTCTACAAACTGACCACGCGTGCTGCCTTCTGCTGGCATTCTAAAAGCTTTCTCGACGTAGATGCACGCGCGAAACGTGCGGATGCGACCAGGCACGTGTTTCATGTAACGGCACATGTGGTGCGCGCGCGCTCACGGTACTCTTCCCAAGTATTTCGCTAGCAGGAAAATCTGTTTTATGCGTGATAAAACCATCAGCTCCTCGAGATAAATTTATGTCCGTGCGTGACTATTTCCGCGCGAACGTCACAGCGGGAAATTCCGCGTGATTTTTCTTCCAGAATTGATCTCGCGCAATCGGTTCTGCGTGGTCAACGTCTCACATACGCGTGGCACACATTCACATACTATGTAATTTGCGTAAATCTCTAATTTGCGCTTACTTACTACACAACTTTGGCAGTTTTGCTTTACTTAAAGTCTCGCATATTCAAACTAACTCTCGGAAGTTTCGCGAACGATTGGCACAAATGTCATTCTTTCCACGCTTTTTTTTTTTGTTTTTATTCATTGTTAGATGTAATTCTGAGACAAAGTGGAAGTAGAAGCACGTCAAAATTTTAAAAAGCGAAACAGCAGCGATAACATATTAGCATACACGGAAAGAATTTTACAGCAAAAATTGCTGCATGATTTTGTAAGCGAGATATAAATGGACGTTTTCCAGTAATTTACTATCTTTTTGTTTTATACTTTAAAAACTAAAATATGCTACTAAAACACTTGGTATATTTCTTGGCAAGATAGACATTACTGGCGTCTACTCTGACACTATTGAAAACGTAGCAAAATTGAAGAGAATTTATATAAAAAAAGAAAAAAAACTATAATATCCCCTCTCCGTGTAGAATTCCTCTCTCTCTTTCTCTCTCGCTCTCTCTCTCTCTCTCTCTCTCTCTCTCTCTCTTCTCTCTCTTTATATATATATATATATATATATATATATATATTTCGTGTAGTTATACTTTGATCATGATAGGAATATCATAGTTAAGCTAAATCCAAGTTAGATATCTCTCTACTTCTTCCTTTTTCCCTTTTCTCTCTCTCCTTCCCTCCTCTTCGCAGCGCCGCGCTGTTATTTATTCGGGCCGTTATCTCGAAGGGAACTTTGCGCTTGCAAGTTTGGTGAATTTTGTACATTCTTGGGAAAGTGTTTGCTCCGCTACAGGCATTACGTGCTCTCTGTTTGTACAACGTCGCGTGGTGCAGGTCAGTAACGACGAGCAGGTCGATTCACATTCCGGCCTCATGTCGCACGTACGCTTTACACGGTGCCTCGCCTCTCTCGAGCATGTCCCCGTGGAGGAAATTCGCGTAATAGGCGGGCGAAGACACACACTTTTCCGAAATATCAGCATACATTCATAACCTAATGGGGGGCGCCGATATCGTGTCAAATATAGGCTCGTTGCCTCGCCACCCTCCTTCCGCAGCTTGCGGTGAGCCGGCGAAAAGAGGATTGCGACCGGAATCGGTTTAGCTCGTCGGTTAACTACAGGGTTAACGGTAACCTCGTTGCCCAGCGGAGCCCACAGGAGTTACCCTCGCCAACAAGGGGCGAGTTTCGGGCGAAACAACTCCTCGAGGCTACCTCGGCGAACTTTCGGGTTAACGGTAATCTCGTTGACGAGGCTCCGACACACACAGCCACCGACCATCCACACGTACACACGCACACACACACACACACACACACACACACGCACATCGAGTTTCTGTGACGAACTCAGCGATTTTTAGAGCTGAAACCGCAACGCGCGAGCCCTCGACTCGTTAAAAACTTCGCGGATGGTGGTTGAGGTCCCCTTGTGCTTTTCGCGGTGACACTTTGCGACGATGTCGGGGAGAGCTGTCGCTCGTAACTTAAAAACTATTCGCCACTGTGACACCTTGAATTTTTCCGATGTTTCTCCCTCCATATTTAAACACGAAACCGAGGAAGACGAGAAGGGGGACGAGATATCTCGGCTCTAGAAGTTAATGAATTTTCTAATACCGCAGCGCAAACGCGAGAGAGAGAGAAAGAGAGAGAGAGAGGTGTCATCTTCACAGTTCGGCTCTCGGACACAGAACTTATTCGATTAAGAGCTCGGCGCCAGAGTCGCAAAAATGCGTCGCGCTGTTCGGTTTGCAAATCGAGGTCGCCGTGGTCAACTAGCCTCTCTCACTCGTTAACGAGTTCGCGAGTTTGCCCAAGTCTCGTCTTGGGTAGCCTCGACAACGAGTTGGGGATTCCGCTTAACTCGTTGCTTTGGTAAACTCGAGGACACTTTGTTAAGCTTAATCTCCTTTCACGGTTATTGGGTTCCGCTCTTTACGAACAAAAGGACGCGATGCTTTCGGAAGGCAGGGACTTAAGTCCTCCGGGCCGGAATATACTGGCTGCCGGTATTGCACGAAACCTGCCGTAAAACTCGACTCGGCCTTTATTAACTTCCGCATACTTTGCGTGCTTGACGAAGATTGAAGTAAACTGCGTCGTGATACGTCATTCTTTCGCATTTCTGCTGTGATTGAGAGTATCTCGATGACGAAAGTAAGGTGGCACTTGAGTGAAAAGCCACAAAGCCGGGAAGCACTCGCGTGTTTGCGGGTTTTTATACTGAGGGAAAAAATACCTGAAAAATAAGAAATATTTGATAAGTACTAAGTTTACTTAAATCCAAATTCCTTTATTTAAGCAGGATAAATTGAATTTTTGTAAAAAGCTAAAGTTTAAAGAAAAATGTATATTTTTTTATTATAAAATATTTTATTAAAAAATAAATGTCAGTACCCATCGAATAAATATTTTTTATTTCCTAGATTTTTTCTCTCAGTGCACATACAGGAAAAAAGAAGTTAGATTAACTAAATTCTGAAATACGAACGATTTAAAAATTACTGGAATTCTGTTTAAATAAATCAGAAATTTTTATAGTTTTGACTGAATTCTAATAACCTCAACCGGAATTTCTGAATCGTTTTCACCATAGATTGATCAATCGAACCAACCTTTTCTTTTTCATGTGCGAATTTACTTATTTCTGTCAAGAACTAACACGTTTCCGTTACATGGGAATGGTTCTTGAAAAAAGTCTCGAAAAACTGATCCAAAAAAGTAAGAAAGCTAAAATTAACAGTATTAATGGTAAGGATTCGTTACTTTTGAAGCAACGGCATCAAGTTACTTTTAAAAATTAACTTTCTCAAGTCTGGATCTTACCGTGATGAAAGAAAACCGGGTAGAGCGTTTCTTTGTATCCTCGCACGATTAATCGCGAATATTCCATTCTAAGCGAAATCGTATTTAACTCTGGAGAGAACGCGGTTAGAAAGACGTGAGCTCTGAAATACTCTTCTCTCGGCGGAACGGCTCGCCTTCTGTAGAGATTGTAATATTTTTTACGTCGTAAATGCACCTGAATGAATTCCAGCGCGGACATGATCATTGTATCGCGACAAGTTGACAACCGGTTGCGCGGTCTTACCGCTTATCATTGTTTTAATCAAATTTTGCCTTATCTGCGTCTCATAAAGTGCAAAGTCGAGAAAGAAGTTTCTGCCATGGCGGTGGCACAAAAGAGCTAACTCGATAAAGAACGCCTTTGTGAAAGAAGTCCAATGGATGATGCCGATGGTTCCCATGATGCTTTAGATCGAGGAACTAAAGTTTACTTCTCTTTTGCGGTCTCTCCTCTTGCGATTAAAATAATACATTACATTGACGGAATTATCTGTCTCGGAATGTGCAGCATTAATGAAAATATCCGATAAATATCATACACATATATCGACGAGACCTCGATATTCGGAGATCTTTTTACGATCATTCGTTCTCCCGGCGATAATTTTAAGCCGAGGTCACTTTTTATCCCGTCCGTTCGTACGCGCCGCGTTTGTAAACGACCGTGCTACTTTTTGTGTCGTGGCTTCAATAGGATTTCAATGGAGAACAATTGAAATTAACCGTACTGTTTTTGTGAATCCGGGGATGTAAATACGCTGCATTGTACTGTCATTTCCACGATCGATATTCAACAACGCGGCGTATCTTGTGCAACGGCATGCAAAAAAGTATCGTGCCTTGAACGCGCGAGAACACACCTCTACGTTTGTATTTTTACATTTCACGTGTTACACATACTATATCTTTTTATAATCCGCGCGCGAGAGTTAAATTAATCCTTTTGTTTTCACCTTCACGAGGAGACCCGACCGTCGAGATTATAATATTTTTGTTCTGAAAAGTATCCTCTTATCGCTGATTACAGAACGCTTGAAATCACACTGAGGTGCGATATAATATTCACGTAGCGATATTCTTTCTCTTTTTCTCTCTTTCTCTTTTTTTCATTCGGTGCGATCGGGCGAGGAAATCTCGCGAGTCCAAGTGCTAGCGGACAGGGGGAACAATAAAAGAGCGGTTCATCTACGTGCCGCAATTTAGGGCGAGGTGACAGGCGCTCGCGATAAATGCATGGCCCTTTAAGTGGTCGCCTCGTGGCGAGAGAAGGGTCCGAGCGTGGTAGCGAAATACGGCGAAAAAATTGTCCCCACGGGGTCGCGTTAGAACGGGCTCGATTTAGATAAAAATTTCCGACGTTTGTCACGCTCTCTCCCCTAATTAAAGGCGCCGGGATTAATGGCGGCAATTTCCCGGCTGGCCCCCTGCCGGTCGATCGATCCGCTTAACCATTCGGCGCCGGGTTTCTTTTCCGCGCGGCTCGCTGTCTGTTGCTCGGCAAGTTTCGGCTCGCTAGGAACACAGGGGTTACGGTCCCGACCGTCGTCGTCGACGTCCTCGCCAACGACGACGATAGTCCCGGCTCCCCAGCTTTCGCAACTTTGTCAACAGTTGCAGTTGCACAGACACTATCTTTCGTGCGCGTGGAATGAAACTTTGTACTTTCGTGTGCGGGATAATCAGACGAGAAAAAGGCCGAGAAAAAAGTCCGATGGCCGGTGTACGGGCTGTAAATTCGTTAGCATAATGAGCCGAACGGCGGATGCGCGATGCACTCGCGCTCTGTTAATGATACTGTTAATTCCTCTATTAGTACGGTTCACATACCGTATTGTCGACGGCGGGCACAAATAATTACGGTGCGCAATAATATTAATAATGTTTGACTTGCCATCGCTTTGTGTCGCTTGTGTTCGTCATGAATGGCTGTGAGTGTCGGTAATGCCCGTCAGAATCCTTGTTAATAATGAGATAATATGTATAGAAACGAGCATAACATTCTCTATTCTTATATTATCGGGGGGTTAAGATTCAATTTTCAATTGTACATACTTGTGTATATATGCAGTTAAATGCTGTAGTATGATCGCCTTAATAATTAATATCGTAAAGAGGAAATATTGTACATTACATATAAAAAATCAAACGTGCATAACATTTTTCAACAAATATATAGTAATTTCGGTCATAACTCTGCTTGGTTCAAGGTTAGAAAAATTTTGTTGTAATTTTTACTACAATATTTGCTGCGTAAACATTGGAGAACCATATCGGATGTATTGAAATTTTGTTCAAACTAAAATCGATCTTTTGACGGTTGAATGTGGTTGCGCGCGGATCTTCCCTTGGAATATCTCTCATTTTATTTCCGGCAAAGTCGTGTATCTCTGTTTTCTCTGTCCACATGAATACAGCAGGGGTTGGAATTCCGCGCGAATTAAAAAAAAAGCGAGAAAATTGAAGTAAATCTCATTAATTGAAATTTTCGCGAAAGCACTCACGGGGAGTATCACTTATCGATGCCGGCGGTTCTGGAGCTTGCAACTTCGTCAGCAATTCCGCGCGCGTTCCACTCGCTCGATACATTTGCGTAGGAGATTAAACTTTTCTACTTGAATGGCGGATCAGCCGGAACTGCCGCGTAAAAAGGCGACGCTCAGCTTACCGCCTGTACATTCGCGGTGGCTAAGCAAAAAGGCGGTACCAATTTAATCCGGAAGGTTACGGCCAATTTAACATTGATACCCGAGGGCTTCGCCACGAAAAAAAGTTACGCGCCGACCTGGCCCTATCGCTCCGATAATAAATTAAACTTCTCGTCCTGCCATCGACATATATAGCCCCGAGTCTGCTAACTTCTACATTTTCCATCGGCGCTCTCGAACTATATTTCTCTTAACGGGGGAAACATTCGGAGAGCTGCAGATACTTGGGCGAGCCGAGAGGCACAGAGACTTTTGTCATTTTTCATATCATATATGTACAGTGTCTGAATTTATGTGTCTGACCGTTGTAGGTAGAAACTCATAGTGGAAAAATCTTCCATCATTTGGCTAACTACCACGGTAATTACCGAGATATCAACGAAGAAAAATTGGCCAATCGATAGTCATTGTGTTCTTATTCCATTTTTCGCTGTCAATTGATTTTTATCGATGTTGGAAAGCAAGCCCAAGATATATCTTCGAATTGCTTGCACTCGTCCCACTATCGTGCATTGATCGTCCAATTTCCCTTAATCAAGATCTCAAAAATCATCGAGGTTGTTTACAAATTGATTTTTCTGTTCAAAATTTAACAAGTTCTACCTGCACACAAGCATTCAAGCACTTAAATATCTTGACACTCTGTATATCTGAATCAGAATAAAATTTCCATTATTTTCATTTAAACTTTACTTTTAAAGTGCTCTTTATACCTTTTAACGCAAACACAAAAACCGATGTGTTTCGTACATGATTACGCTTTTCCATCACTAACCTTCATTAATCTCTTTGGCACATGTCTATACTGGTCTCTTATTGTCCATTTGGCAGAGTCGAGTGACGTGATTGATTAAAGCACGACAAACAAAGGCTTACAAGCGCGGGACACAGCCCTTTATCCACGAAATTTTATACTGTGTGTGAATGTGTATTAAATATAAATTAAATATATATCTCACATAATATACTTAATATATTAAATATTTAATTTATATTATATTTACTATATTAAATATATACAGAGTGTCTCAGAGTAAATATATACAGAGTGTCATACGCAGATTCGTTTCCACAATGGAATTTCGTGCAAATATGGAATTGAGATAAACATAAAGGTCTATTATATTGTGCGTGATTATTTACCAATTTTCTTTAATATCTCGAGATTTATTACGAATATCCCAAAACGGTATGAGACTTTTACGTTCACTTCAATCCATTCTACATTCCTACGAACGTTGCAGAGACAAATCTGGGACACACTGTATAATATCGTACATATATCTCTTTTTCTCTTTCTTTCTTCTTCTTCTGTCCCTTTCCCAGAGAAAATTTTTTCGCTTTTTATAAGCTTGTTTCTTTGACTGTTGTGGACAACGGTTCTCGTTTCGAACAAATCATTAGCTCCCGAACAAAATTCTCTCGTATAAAGTTAATCACGATGTTGTAATTTAATTCGTGCATTGAAGTTGCCCGACCGCGCGATGAGCTGCCGTACCGTGTCGACGAGAAAAAGTTACCTAGGCCCTAAAGTACTGCGCGCGTCTCTAAATTGCCTCGCTGCGAAAAGCCACATTAGCGGCTCTGTCGACCACAATAATTTATTTAAATTCTTGAAACGTAAATTTTCGCA
>NW_022639476.1:1080188-1136217 GCF_010583005.1 Odontomachus brunneus
CCCCCCGAGAAGGGGGTGAACGCGCAGCTATAGGGCGCCGCGCGACACCCCGGCAAACAACGTTACGCGTGTTACCGCACGATATTATCAGCCCTAGTCTTCTAACCGAGGCGGCGGTCTAATGAAATTCGCTGTGTCGCGGGGCACACACTTGCCGCCCGTTTCCGTCATAAGCGGCCTGTGTGCGCGCCAGGATGTGTCTTAAACCGTGGCAGGGATGTTCGGAACGACGACGATCGGGCGCCTCTAACGAGTGTTTAAACTAAGCTTGTTAACCAGCCACGGGATGAGCGCAGAGGCCGCGCCGTGCAGAGTGTCGCGACGCGACCTATCGAGGTCGAGACTTACGAACGGCGCACTTCCACGACCACCCTGCGAAATCGGCCGCGGCGGCGACGTTGCTACGGCAATTTTGCCGCGTCTTCGTTTGAGAAAAACGCCGCTTAGCAACTTTAAACTAAGCTCGTTAACGAGACTGTGATGTTAACGATGTCGGGAAGCGAAGCTCGTGACTGGAAGATGGATTCTTGGACCTCCGCAACATCGTTTGCACCGCCTAATTTCCTTCTCTCTCTCTCTCTCTCTCTCTCTCTGCCTTTTTTCTCGTTTTCGCTGGCATTGTGTTTTCGACTCGATTACGTCTCTCGTCGTTGTTATTTCGAAACAACGACGTTCAGACAAATGTGACGCTCGTGCCAAACCGAAATATAGAGTCTGGTTATTCTTCGGATTTTTTTTTGCGATGCAAAATTTGAGAAGAAAATTATTTTTAATAATTTTATATATATATATATTGGGAACCCATGCCGGAGGAAACGATTTTCTTCAACAGCCATAGAAACTTCAACGCGACATACACATGCGTTACGTGTATAAATGCACACTGACGATTATATATATATATATATATATATATATATATATATATATATATATATATATATAATATTTCTTAATGATAATGTCGTCAGTGTGCATTTATACACGTAACGCATGTGTATGTCGCGTTGAAGTTTCTATGGCTGTTGAAGAAAATCGTTTCCTCCGGCATGGGTTCCCAATGTAAAATTAACCTCCTGAGACGCGCGCCTCCTCCCCCGACAAACTTCCGAAAACATAGAGACTCATTTAACAAATTTTGCTATGCCATGATTGAGTTTCGTAGTTCATAGCGTGTTATGTCGGCAATTTAATGCAACTCGACTATTAGGTGAATGTCAGACGCAGCTGTTGAACTCGAGAATCGCTTCCAGTGTCGAGCAAATATTCAAAGCTCAAAACTCGAATCTGATAGACCTAGCGTGACAGGAATTAATTGCTACGGAGTTACGCGGCAGCCTCTTTAAATGGAAGATACAATATAATGAAAAATTAAAGCGTCGAAATATTTTTTTGTGCGCGTTTAAATCGAAGAACCGGCGAAAAACACGGCGTTCGAACGGCGTATAAAAAGACATTCGTTTCAATTTGCCAAAAGGATTGATAACCGAGGGTGATAGTAAAAATTGCTTCCCTTTTTTTTGCAAAAAGCGCTTTTTTTTCGCGCTTTTGTACATTAAAGCCGTTCTCGCGATCACTCTCTTCTCTCACTATCTACCTCTCTCTCGCTACCCCCTCCCTCCTCTCTCCACCCCCCTCCTTCCTCTCTCCACCTTTCTACGATATTCTCTTTATATTTTCGCCGTTCTCCACACCCCATAGTCGCGGACAGCGAAACCGCCGTCGGGGTCGCTGTTCAGTGGCGCTTCAGCGCTTCCAGTAGTTCCGGCCTGGCCGACAACTCGCGCTGCGGTTTATGAATTACGAGCCGTGATCCGCGTGCAAAGCGAGGCGACGAGTAGAAAGAGAAAGAGAGAGAGGGGGGGAGGGAGAGAGAGCAAGAGAGAGAGAAATGGCGAAGAGAAACGAGAGGCGATATGACGGGCGTGGACGCGATGACGCACTGTCGTCGTCGTCAAAGGGGCACGGGCTAACTCGTAATTAATCGAGTTCCGCCCGCGGACGCGACCGAGTATTCCCGCGAGCTGGTTTTCTATCGCCGTACTTTGTGTTTTCCAAACCGGCTGCCGCCGCCAACCGGCTTTTAATTGATACGTCCTGCTCGTTAGTCGCGCCGCCGGCTGCGCTCTATCTCTCGCTCACTTCCTCTCAACACTCATACTCTCTCCTCTCTTTCGCTGTTGTCTCAAACGCCGCCGGCGGACGTGTACATGTGTACGTGCGTAAAATGCAGCTTGGTCAACCGTTCGCTCCACAGTGGCTCCTTTTGCCGAAATTTGGCCGAAAAATGGATTTCCCCGGAGACGCGCATGTATCCGCATATGCGGTGTACGCACAACGCGCGGGCGGGATTTAAATCATTTTATTAATAAAAATTACCTTCATCGCACCGAGTAATGTATCATGTAGATGCGGAAAATTTTATCCCGACTAACACAACACACCACTTAAGTTTATTCATTCACGATGAGGAATTATTAATACGAAATCTCGCGGCGCTCTCAAGAGTTTACTCGGCCGCTTGTGTGTATTGGATATCTCTCTTTCTCAATTACAATGTTTTTCATTATTCAAGCTCCTTGATTAGTTATGCTATACGTAGTCGATACATACAATATTTCGTATACTTTGTTCGTACACCGGGAGATAAACATAATTGATCTATCTAAAAATGTAATTATTATTAGCTCCAACCATATTCTTCGTTTGTTCTAGAACAAAAATGGTAGTAATAATACGTATATATGAGGTTATCATCATTAACATTATGGTAGAATTTAACTTGAAACAAGTGGTTTTTTGACCATAATTTTTAGCAATTAATTTTCCGTAATTACTTTTCTACGTGACTACAGTTACAAATGCCGAACATTTCTTTTCCCCAGTGTACGTCACAACTATTTCAATCGCGCGATCTTCCGCGTGCGCGCTTGTTTGAAACGTAAGGAACAGGAATTTATGTAATTAAGCACCGCGCCAAATCTTCCCCGGGAGGGGAGAAATCGGGTTTGAATTACTCGCACGGACGCATTCGAATTACTCGCGTCGAATATTCCCCGATAATTACCTTTTCGTGAGGCGTCGTCCGACACAGGCGCGTCTGAGGATGATAAAGAGAATTTCCAGCGGAACTCGGACCGCAGTTCTTCGTAATCCGTCCCAAAGGTGATCGGCACGCCTTCGCCTTCGCGAGCGAAACTTTGCACGCGCGTATATCTCCGGACGGGGCGAAGTAGTATAAGTCGACCGATGGATCGCCTCGAGGCGTCCGAAGTTTTAATTAATCGGGGGCACGGGCTTCGAGATATTTTTATTAATTTTCTCCTCGTTCTCTCTCTTTCTCTCTGTTTCTTCCCTTGCCAGAGAGAACAAGAAAGAAACAGAGAAGGAGAGGGCGTCGTTCGGACTATCCGGTTGAGAGTGTGCAGCCCTGACTCTCTATCTCTCCCTCCTTTCTCTCTCTCTCTCTCTCTCTCTTTGGAACTCAAAGGATAATTGCGCCCAAGTTTTAACGGTGTACGCGAGTCGACGTGAGTTCGGGGCGAGATTACGATTATCTCGAGTAAACTTTCTACGTATCCTGAGGTACGCGCGATGCGTTTCGCGAGAGCGGACGTTCGTCCGCCTCTCATCCGCGAGGTGAAAAAAAAAGCGGAGATCGTTATCCGAATTGCGTCGCGATAATTCCGTAAATTACGGCACGGACTACCCCGCTGCGAAGTGCATAACTGCTCTTTTGCCGCCGAATTATCGCGCTTTACAGCGACGGGGATTTCGAGATTCGCGTGGCGCTTTTGAATTATAACGTTGGCGCGGGAATTACGCGCGTTACAATTCGCGCTAATGACTTGAGGAGAGAAGGAGAAAGAGTGGAGAGAGGGAAATGGGGATTTGCTATTTATGATAACGTACGACTCGGCTTCCTGATATTAACAAGCGCGATTTCACGCGAGAGTTTTACGACCGCCTGTGCGTGGCGGCTGAGTATCCAATCATTCGCCGATAATGGTCCGATATTGAATGACAGATTCTTGTCCATCGGCTGACAAGCGTAGATAGATTACACAGATCAGCCGATCAGCTTTCTGTTGTTGTAATGCCTGGTTATCCCATTTGAGGTACATCCGAATGAAAGCATGGAGCTGAATGGACGAGTTGAATGGACGACGAGAGCGCGATAAGGTCGCGCTGCGTCCACCATCGTCGTAACGATCTTCGGGCGGGTATCGCGAAATCGCGTCGTTAGACCCAGCGAGTGGCGGACCATTAAGATACACGGAGGCATGCTCGTAATATTGCCGTGACGACGATTAATAACAGCGTGATAGATTTGTCGCGTATCGGGATTAGAATCTGCGATCGTGATAAACCAAACGGCAGTGTGACGTCCCACGCGACGCACAGTTCAACTATTTATGCGCGAGGTCGCTCGGTATCGATCTAACCACGCAACCACACCGACGTGTGCCGGTTGACTCGCGTTAACGCCTTGGGATCTGACGTAATACATTCGGAAACGATGGGGGACAGATATCGTTAACAGATATCGAGCATCTCGCCGCATCTGTTATTCCAGAGGCCTGTTCTCTGATAAAGTTGCTGGTAATATGGGGAGGTTTTTTTTAAGAGCTTATAACTTTGTCCATAATACTATATTTGGTAAAGTATTATTATGAAGTACAATATATTTGATGAAAATATACCTGTAAAATTATTCTCTTAAACACAGTACATTCTTCACTGAAATGTCGTGACGGTTCAGTTAAAAGCATAGCGCAGTCAGTAAAATCACGCTAAAGAGATCAATTAATAGTAGTGACTGTTCCTATTATTGATGCAGCAAACACAACGTTGTTACACGTAAAGCGTATGGAAGCAAACCGTTAATTACATCGTCACGAACGCAGAAAGTTGCATTCGGGATAGCGTGCAACGAAATTGTGCAGATTTCACGGTGAAATTTCCCTTCCACTAGTCAAAGTCAATAGTTATTACTTGAAACTTGTCCTACATATAAAATACTCAAAACTGAATTTAGAGTTGAGAGTTTTTCGCTTTAATTATATAATACATTGACATTATATTTTTGCGGTCGTGAGGCTGAGGTCTAACTCTAAATTAAAATCTGAGTGTCTCACTTGAGTGTCTCACTTTCAGTTAGTAATCACTATTAATACGGGCTAAAATCAGGGAAAAGAAACAATTGAGTGTTTCCACTGAAAATCCGTGAATACTCACTGATCATCGGTGAAACAGTCTTCTTGCTGATTCAATCGGAAACTTTTACTGACTTTGACTTTTAAAAATTGTCTCTTTCAAAGAATCAGGTACTCTTTGCGAATACCGCTTATACTTGGGAAAAGGTGTTTGATATTTATGACTATAATCACATAGTAGAAGAATTAAAGAGTCAGGAGAGTCGCATTTGTATTAAGTGTTACTGTCCATTCTGAGTTTGAAACACTCACTCTTGCAACTTCGGCAATATTTTCATCATCGCCTTGAGTGAAAACACCGTGTTTCATTCGTCTTGAGTGAGATTCCACTTCAAGAAATTGGGAAGGCATTCTTTCTCTCAATGTAGTCATGTCTTCGTATCATTATCACGTTAGTCGACAATCGAATCGCAACAATCGTGCGGCGCTTAGTTGCGATTTCGACAATTCGAAATTCGGCGAGATTACGCTCGTAATTTCCGCCCGCTGACTTTGACGCTCGCAGGATTTATCGGCCGGAAATTCCGCGCGAGATCGCGGGAAAATCCCAAAACGTTTTCCCGATATATTTCCCCCGCTATAATGCGCGCTCGCGTAATAAACCCGCTTTAATAATGCGTCCATTAACGTTGTTACTTTTATTATATTATCGCGCTCTGATTTGACTCCGCGCCCCTACCTTCTCCCCTTCCCCGCGCGCGCGTGCGACGTCGTCGGGTACGATACGCCGTGTATTTGAAAAATTCATGGGTCCGGCTAATTGCGCGTCGAGCGAGTTTATTCGTCCTATTTCGCCGCGTACGTCGAGCGTTTCGCATAATAATTCGCCGCGACGCTCCCACCACCAGCTGAGCACACTCGATGCAATTAGTCGGACTGCTAATTACGACGTTTCTTTGTTGCTACGGTTCGTTTTTCGACAAACTCATTTTCCGACTGCCGCACGTCAGCGACACGATACATTATATGGCGGAAAAATATGAGGACAGGATAAAATATACGACGCGCGCAGTTATTTTTGTCGTTTGTCGCCGCGTACTCTCCGTCTTATAATTGATTTCGTTTTCATTCTCAACGAATTTAATTTGCTAATCGATTGCGTTTTAAGATCTTGTTTCGAACGCGTACGTGGAAAAAACAAAACAGATTTCTCTGGCGCAACGAATCACGGATCTGGAAATGTATCCGTTGCTGTAACAAAGAGTTTGCTGCTACAACTACAGGGTTTTCAGCTACTGCATCGGTTTCATAGTTAACCTGTAATCGGTACGGTGCCTTTTTAGTCAAACTACAAGTATAGTGGGGATCGGCGGACCTCAAAAATTTTTGCCATTTTTAACATGATAATAAAAGGTAGAAAGAAAAACGCTTTATAGTTCGAAAATAATACTTTACGAACATTATATTACAACTAGACATATATAATAACAGTCTCAGTTTTTCAGCAATCTAAAAAAAAGATTAACTGATTATAAAATGAACACAATGTGGAAAGTGCTGAAATAAAATACACTGAAAGATAATAATCGGAAAAAGAAAATAATTATGTTTTAATCTAAGTCCACAAATTATAGATTATATAAAAAACATAAATAAGTTAAATTAAATACAATATTAAAATCTTAGAGGGTTTTTAGATGCAATCGTTACAAATAGTACTTGCACATTTGGTGCATACCGGTTCATTGCATCTAACATATACTTCTTTGGACTTCATATCTTTACTTCTAGGACGTTTATTATATTTTACTCTGGCAAAATAATTTTATATCCTTCAGTTTTTTCAATTTTTAAAATAGATGAAATTATTAAACGCAATGGCTTATGAATATATTGAGTTGTAAGACGTCTTTTAAGTTCAGCTTCTACTAACTGAAAGGCAAGAGCTTTTACTCTTTGAGTGAAGCGTGAGTAAAGAATGAGTCATATTGAGCTGAAGATTAAGAAGATTATTTTCATAAAAGTAACGTTAACGGTACAGTGGAGTCATCGTGACACCCAGACAAAAAACAAATGCATATAATTCACAGCTACTTACAAATAACTCGACGATCTTTTCTTCATCTATCACACTGAAAACTGTTACTCGAAAGGTACTGAAAATATTAGCGTCATACAGTGGATAGTTTAAGAATTATCACGAAAATAAAATTAGTTGGGGTCCCTGGGATCCCATTGTATCAGTTACAGGTTAAACATATGTCTACTGGCAGTTATACTCTTAGGTATCCATGTGTTAAAACGATATTTATCTACCACACCGATTCTTGTTGCCGCAGCTTTTTTTTCCGATAGTAAACGCTAAATATGCTCTTTTAATTCCAACTTTCTTTTATCACGCGTATGACGTTGTTTCGGCTTGAGAAATAGAAAAGCATATTTAGCGTTCGCTAAATGTCCAGAACAGGACCTCGCTAGGGCCCATCATCGAGGAAAGATTGCTGTAATCTTCTTACTGTTGACGAGAAAAAGAGATCACAGCCTTGCAGCACAACACGCAGGTTTACGCGTGCTTTATTGATATACGTGTACACACACACACGCGCGCGAAAGCGATTTCTCCTTCAACTTTTCCCGTCCTCCCTAATAAAATCTCCTTAAGTTTGCGCGTCCTAATTCGGAAACCACTGAGCCACGATGATGCGGTACACTGAGATATACTGAGATACACGCCTATAAAGCGCCCGTGGGATAACCGAGCTTCGCTTATCACGTCCTATTTATCCCCTCGCCGCGCTGTTATTCCTTCCACCAACTTATAGATCGAGACGACGTCGAGCAGCGGCTCTTCTCGCAGCTCCACGGCGCTTTTAATTAGTTTCTGCGCCCATTAATTCTATATCGCGCGCGAGCGAATGCTCTCACATAAGAACGCCTGTCTCGGGCGAGTATTATTTTGCGTATCAGCGCGACGATTTTCGCGCATCGATACGAGGAGTGAGCGGAAAACGTATTTATGGTTATAATGCCATTGAGAAGATCCTATCAATGAGTCCCGTGGAGAGCTCGAAGTTGCGTGCAGACGCGACTACGTTTAACCCTTTGGAGCACATACTGAGGGAAAAGTTATCTTAAAATCAACAAATATTTTTTTTGATGGGTGCCAATAACATATTTAATTAAATCTAAATTCTCTTTATTTAAATCAAATATTATTTATCTGATTTAAGTAAAAAATATTTGGTTTAAATAAAAAGAATTTAGATATAAATAAATATGTTAATGGCACCCATCAAAGAAATATTTGTTGACTTTAAAATAATTTTTCCCTCAGTGCGGTAGTCTCACCATGAGACCATCTATTAGAACAAATCATAACTTCAGGCAAAGTGATCTCGCAACGAAACCACTGCTCAGTCTGTGCATGATAATGCGCTGTACCGATTTTTTGTGTTTTTTGTGTTACTCATATTATTCGCTTCAATTTAAGCGTGGTTTTAATAAAAATAGGAAAACAGAAAAAATTAATTTCGAAAGGAATGATCTCTTGGGTCGTCATTCTAGTTATGTGACATGAATATTTTATTAGTATCCAAATTTTGAAGGTCCTGTGCTTCAAAGGATTAACTCGCTATTGTGATATAAAATCCCGTGATTTACCGTGATATCGGCCAACTAACCGCGTAAAGAATTCTCTTTATAGAGAGTCGGCTCCAGTTCCTGCGAGTCTGGTATAGTCTGTTGGGAGATTTGTATCATATACATACGCCATAAATTTACATCATAAATTTACATGATATTACAAAGTAATATGATACAAATCATATTATTTCATACGAGATAATTTAATTTGTATATCGGATTGCTTCGCGTAATGTGATACAAATCATGAATGTTATGGCTATATCGTCGTCGTGTGGTATATACAAATGTGACAATGACGTATCGCAAGTGCGCTTATTCACATGGTAAAATTGTCCGACTTATCTCACGTGCGCCGATCGGCGCGCACAAGTCTGGCGGCGCTCGCAGGTCCGACGGAAATCCGAGCATATTTTCCGATTACCCGAATGAAGTCTCCTGTATTGTATGCACGCATATTTACGCGAATGCGCCGCCGCGTCGGGGATGGACTGGACGCATTGAGCTAGCGGGCTCTCAATCCGATGGATGCATTTAGTGCATCGTCCGGGATGACATGAAAAAGCGAAACCGGTTTCATTCGACGTATATCCCTCGGCCCGTAAATTCCGGGTTCCCGATGTGAATAAATCACCGGGTCCCGCCTGCCGCGTATGACGAGTTTAACTCGGAATATTCTCTCACGCCGATCGTCATTTTTATCTTGGTACGAGATTGACGCGGAAGAACAAAGCGCGCCGGGAATAAAACTTTTAACCGGGCAGAAGAACGAAGAGCAGCCGCGAGGGAATCGTCGCGCCAACCTCCAGCCGTTCACAGCGAATTAGAACTCTTACAAATTACTCGACTGCCACGGTCGAAATAAATAGAAACGTCGATGCGAATAAATCGTCCGTCGCGACGTTGCCCGACAATTTTATACTCGGGGGTATGTATCGTCTCGTCACGCTGATCACTTTCTACATTTCTTGGAGTGGATTCGGAGCGAGTGAAAAGTGGCAATATTCTCATTTGAAGCGATAGCGAGAATACTGCTACTTCAGTTCAAAGTAGATTTTGATTTCATAGAAAAGGAAGTAGTTGAAAGTTTATTTATATCAAGCTCATTCACAAGAATAAACTTTATTTTACAGAAATGAGTTTTGTACCGCACAGACAAATTTTCAAGTCTTTCTCCGTGCGAGCGAATATTTCCATCCTTCAGAATGAACATATCTCCACCTGTGACAGCGGAGCACATCAGATCTTCGATTTCGAGTAAAAATGTCCACTCAATCATTTGGAATCTATACACAGAGAAAAGAAAGATTTAAGAAATAAAACATATTTATTTCAGTAGGTATTAATAACATATTTACTTATTTTCTATAAAATGTTTTTCAAACAAGAAAATATACATCTTCTTAAAACCTTAGCAAAACCTTTCACGAAAGCAACTGTTTATTTTATTTGAATAAAAGAATTTAGAAATACACCGAGAAAAAAATATATTTGAAAGTTTATCTGTACGATATAAAGTTGATTTAATCTGTACGATTAAAGTTTCTATGAAATAAAATTTCTGTAAGTGAATTTTATATGTTATAAATTATTTTCAAGTATTTTTATCTCAATATAAATATACGATTAATATTCACCGAATGAATATTTTTTATTTTTAAGTATTTCTTCTCTCAGTATATAAGTGAAAATTCAATCAAATTTGAGTGACTCGGCGGTCGCTCTACTTCTCGAGCGAAATTCCATTCCAAGAAATGTACACAGCATCTCCGTAGGATCCATAAGATCCATAAAATATTCTTGATTAAATGTGCAAAAGTAGCGACCCACGTTCGACTCGGAACTGCTAATCACGCCTCCGATCAATTATAAAGACATTAGGACGAAATATATGCTTGATTTCGTTAAGATCGATTCATGACTGTACGATTAATCGAATTCCAAACGTTTTCTCGCATCCATCATTATTTATCCGCGGGCTAAGACAGCACAGAGCGCGAAGAGATGAGCGCAAAGCGTGGGACAAAATAAGAAGGGCGCAAACCGTGTCGCACTTAAGACCGCACTAAGGCTATTAAGGTTTAAGAGTTACGCGAATACCGGGGTGGATAAAACAGAATAAACAGAAGGAGGGGGGAAACAGCGCTTTCCGAACGGTCCATTATAGCTATATGTATAATATTTTACGCTACGGCCTGCTCGATCGACCGCGTGAAAAATCGCTTTGCCGAGTAAGCCCTCGCTTACCGCGTCGCGATATATTTCCCAGGACGACGACGACGCCATTTCCGAGCACTCACGGGTAACCGAGCCGGCGGGCTCTCGCTACGGAAAGATATTGGAGCGTCGTAAAGCGCGATGTTAATTGCCGCAAACGCCGGAAAACGCCGGAAGGCGGGCTCCTCTCGAGAGTCGCGGCGCCGGCGTCGCTTTATCGAAGAAACAGAAGAGCAAATGGAAGAGTAAACAAGTATTCGAGGAATTGCTCTTGGCGGATGGGAGAATCCCAGTTGGTTCCGTCTCGGACTGCCATAACGTCGCATTATTATTCCATTAAGAGACAACGGCGCCGGCGCCGTTTTCATTCGCAACTCGAGCGAAATGATCGCCGAGAGAAGAGGGGAGAGAAAGAGAAAAGGAAGAAGCGAGAAAGGACAGGCCGCTTTCTAGTCTAAAATCGTGGATTTCTTCGATCTTTCACGCTAAAAGAATCCAAATTGAACGTATCGCGGTGCAGGAGAAGCGGCTGGGGCCTCTCGATTCGTCGTATAATGTAGAGTTCCTCAAGTCAGAGTTAGGACACCATTCACCATTTGTAAGGAGGAAGTGAGAAAAAAGCTGCGGAGCGTGCCTCGTCATTTCAGTTCTGGAGCTTCTCTCTCACGGCATCCCTAAAATTGGCGGACCAAGCGGGAATCATCACGCTCTGCTTTAACTCCGACTGGAGGAACTCTAGTATAATGTATTTGCTTCTGTTTCGCGGCTAAAAGAGAAACAGAAAATGATGTGCTCCATTCAGGTTTAATTGGTTTTCCCGTTCGCCACTTCAAATTGGCGGCGGCGGGATAAATGATCGAGAATCCCATGCCCGTTCACTTCTTCCTCGTCCTCCTCTTCCCTTCGACGCAGAACCTTAACGCGCGCGCGATGGATCAATTAATTATATGACTGACAATGACGGAGTCCGCGGAGTGTCTTTTTGAAAATATACTCCGTCAACAATTCACCGCGCGGCTCGGTGATTTATGATTTCCGGATTTCTCACGCGGGCCATCCGCGTCCGGAGACGGATTCAGCGTCCGGAAAAGCGACTCTCGGCCGGGCCCGGTAGTTCGCCGAATTGTCGTGCGCGCCCCCAGCACCGCATGGAAATAGGGTAATTTTTCGGGCACGGATTTGCCGGTAATAAGGGCATCAATCAGTCGCGCCTAATAAAGCAGCGAGGTCGGTGATAAATGGTGCAATCGAGGGCGGCTTGCGTTGCGCGCGTGGAATCGAGTCGAGAGAAACGACGATAGTCGCTCTCCAACTCGGCAGACACGGACTAGGGATCGTGCTCTCGCCAAGCATTGTACAAGCTCGGCATGTAATTCGAAAAATTAAAGGAGCGCAGGGAAAGCGAAGAACGAAAGAAGAAAGGATTTACGTTACGGGGATGAAAGGGCGGCCGCGTGTGTATATAGCTTCACCGAACCGGTGCTGAATAATGCAGTCTCTGACGTGATCTTTGCCATTTTCTCGGATACAATTTCTCGTGGAAAGCTCAAGTCCCACGAGAGAAAAAAGTAAAGAGAGAGAGATAAAGAGGGAGAGAGAGAGAAAGATTCCTGACCCCGCCTCAATTACATCGATTTCTTTCTGTTTGCTCTTTATAACCAATCTCTCGAGTATACGCTCCTTTTCCTTTCGCGGGCACTGTAAGAAAGAAAGAGCGGTACGCTCTTAAGGAATACGGAAGGGGTTGTGGAAAAAGCCGGGCAAACGAAGGAGGTAAGGAATCGCCTGGCCGTTTTTCGCAAATCAGCGGCTAGAAACGAGATTCGTCGGCGACGACTTTCGTAAAAGTTTTTCTTTGTATTACAGCGCGACATGATTGAGAGCGTGCATGAAACCTTTGCGCAAACGAAAGGATACGCGCCGCATCGAACGGGAATATTGATCTATTGCCAGGTGAATTTCGCAAACGGGGTGGACTACGAGCAAAGACGAGGCTGAGTTTTTCACAGATTAGCTTGCCGCTAGTCGCGGGTCTTTGTGGAACAAAAATGGCGATTTTATTAAATATTTTATTAGTTAAAAGGAAACTACAATAAAAAGCAATTTTGCTCGTGTGGAAATTTCTCAGCGTTTTTTCAGATATAGCATAGATTTCGACTAAAATACCCAAATTTTTTTCAAAATTAGTTATCCCACTACGGTACCAATTCCATATCTCAAGAAAATGGGTTCTCTATTTAGAATTGAAGCAGAAATACTGTGGAAATGTTTTTTAGTTAGTAATGTTAATATACTTTCGTGTTATCAAACAGAGAATCCCATTTTTATATCAACTTTTGTGTGTGTATTTACATAGAGTAAAATATAAAAAATGAAACATTTTAAAAATATTTTGAACGTTTTAATTAAATAACAAAATTATTTGGAAAATCGACATATTTTATTCAATTTTAATGTGAAATGCTGACCAGAAAATATCGGGAAGACTTTGAGTTTTCGAATGTTTGAAACGTTACATTTTCATTTAGAATTCATAATTATTTTGAGAAATTTGGTTGAATTTTCAAGAAATTTTCTATGCGGGTTTTTTACAATCTGAGGTAGTTATTTTTGATAGAGAAATATTTAAATGCGCGATATCACTGCACGTACCACTCTCATTTTAGCTGCACCAAAAAGCACTTCTATCAAGTGCCTGCGACTATCGGAAGGTTAAAGGCAACATTTATTCGGAGTCCTCTTGATTGATTTCCACGGCACCGCGCGACAACGCTGTCGGGGTGACGAAGAAAGCTATGGAGCGTGTCATCCCCGCTCGATTAATAGCGAATGATCGATTTCGACTTACACACGCAGGCATATCTCGCGCTGTCGTCGGTTGTTATCGAGAGAGCGCGTGAAAAATGACATTCCAAGATCCGCACGATCTGGCCGAAAGAGTTATGGAACTTCTGCGATCTCTCTCCAATTTTGGCGACAGTCATAAATGTCCAACGCGACAGAGAGGGAGGCTGCCTCTTGCTACTTGAGTTCGAATTCCCAGCCGACTGAGACACGATCTACAGAAGCTTGATGTATATTACACGCTCGCATAATTGAAATCGCTTTGAATTGTAGATTAACGTCGAAAAATTCTGGTAATTAAGATACTCGCGACTTCGTTTTCCTTTGGCCGATCAGCATCGTCGCGCTGTCTCCTTTTTAACTCTTTCACTTCTTTGGCTGACTCTCTTTCTCTTTCTTTCCCTCCCTGTTTCGCTGTTCCACGAATATAAGGTATGGAAAGGATATTTCATGCGCTCCATTCCCCTTCCGCCCGTTATTCTCGCGCGCGCGGTCCGGAAGGCAATTACCGGCTGAGAAATGTCTACAAAAGTGGAACGCGCGGGGATGGAAATTTCGGGAGGTCTCGTGCCCTTTGTGCCGGCCGCATTTTAATTGCCCTGCCTCTGCGTCTTTCTCTTCCTTTTTCGTCGTCCCGTGAGAGTGAGAAAGAAAGAGAGAGAGAGAGAGAGAGAGAGAGAGAGAGAGAGAGACAGAGAGAGAGAGCGTGTGTCACGGCCAGACCTTCGCGAACTCGAGAATGCCGTGAAATATGATTATTCGATTGGCGCCGCAAAGGATCTCCTTCTTAGTACTACAAAGCGCGAGCACGATGGCACCGAAGCGTTTAATTTCGTTTGATTCATTTTCACTCCTTTCTCTCTCATCATATTCCCGTCGTATCGATATCTCGACGTTTCAGTTTCCGCCAAGACCGTCACGACAAAGTGACAAAACGGGTGTGAGCAAGTTTGTAAAACGGATCATCGCGAATCCGCTTGGCGAGAGAAGCTTATCCACTCGCGCGCGCAAAGGTGAGCAACAGTCGTGAACGTAGGACGTTGAAACGCCGTCGCTACTTTCGTCACGGCGCAAATGAGGCGCAAACTGCGCGTAATTAATATGGACAAGCGGCTGGCTGGAGCGCGCTCTTCTGTCTCTCGAGCGAGACTCTCCTTTCGCCGTGCGGAAAAGTAAATAAAGAATAGAAGTGAATATTTAGCCGACGTTCCTTTTGCGCGTTTCACTCGAGCCGGGTGAGTGCCTGACAGAGAGAGAGAGAGAGAGAGGTAATTGCGTAATAAGAAATCCGTCAGAGAATCTCACGGCGTTGATCTCAAACAACAGTCGTGCGCGAACGGCCGTCGGTTTTCCGGTTTTGTTAATTACGCCAGTCAACGGAAGTGTCACTGCCAGAGATTCGCCGGCACTTCCGCCTGACAACGGCGGCAACGACGACGACAACGACGACGACGTGCGTGTGTAGGGCGTCATTGTTCTACGAGAAATTTAATTTAAATCGCGGCTTAACGCCGCGCCGTCCGCCTAAACGCGCCGCTCTGTTAAAACGAGACGTAACCCCCTTCATGTTATTAAGTAACGAAGTTAGCGCGCGAAATTAATTTTGAATCATGAACACCGCGGCGCGGGAAGCCGTGATGTTAAATAGTCGGGAACTCTCGTGAACGATCGTAATCGTCGTACTTTGCGGTCGATAGTATTGTTTTATTCAGCACATCCTCTCGGTCTCGTTAAAATGCTTTGTCATTGGTGGTCTCAACCTATACAGGGTTTCCCAGAACAACCTTCGAAGCTCTCACATAGTACGGATTAAGGTGAGCAAAGGAATTGGATTGGAATAAGGATTGATCCCATTTTAACCAAATATTCCTTCGCTGTACCAAACCTATACCCTTTTTTCAGTGTGGTTGCGCATTTCTCATGATTAATCCACCGATTAATCCGCGAGAAATGAATATGGCTGCTCGATAATGTTCGAGCTATCGAGTTTACCTATCGAATCGATCAATCGAGCGAATCGATGTGCGAAGCCCCGAGCACATAAGTAGCGCCGCCATCTTCTGTGGGAGCGCGACGACACTCGCGCCGCCATCTTCTTTCTCTTTGCGCCGAGCAGCAGCCGTTGACACATCGATCGACGTCGCTCCGCGTTTTGCGTCTCTTTTATCGATCGAACGTGAGTTTCGCGCGAAGATCAGTATCGGCGGTGTCGAGGATAGCGATGTGCGATCGTCGAGACGTATCGTAAGTACCTTGTCAGGGAGTGATCTCGTTTCTAGGTATTCGCAGCCGGTGTTTGTCACGACGAGTCGGCGTCTATCGCTCTTATTATTCGGTTCATTCCAACAGTAATAGAAAATCGAACGATCGTCGGATTGTACAGACGGCGACGTTCGAAATGTCAGCGCAAAAATCTCGGCTCTCGAAAAATACGATCATCACGAAAACACAATTATATGAATCGTTAATTGAGAACAATCACCCTCGTGTCGCAGTAGGAGGATACACGGCTAGAAACAACGTGTCGGCTTGTCGACATTTTCCACATTCAGCCGACACCTCGGCAAGCAACAACAATTCTTGTCAAGCATTCGCAATGGGCGCACGTACGCGCCACTCGAAAACACGTTTCGTCTCCGAGTGTCGCTGCGAAAGCAAATCTTGTAAACTCGACCGCGTCTTAGGATGTAATCCGACTCGGTTTTATTGTCGACGAGACAATCTCGCGTGCAATTTGCAGAGTCCTCCCGTCGTTGAGTCCCTCATAGTCTCTCCTCTCTTCTTCTATCTATCTCTCTCTCGCGTCCCATTCCCTCCTCTCACTCCCTTTCTTTATTCTTTTTTCCCTCTTTCATCGAACGCGGCGATTGCAGTCTCATAAAACGGTATTCGAGGGACTCGAGTCGTCGAGTTCCGGGTAACTTGCCGCGGGTTAGTACGCCGTAATGCCGCGACGTAATCCGCGTATCGGAAGCTCGTTACATGCCCGACGAGACACTCTGAAGCGTAAAAATCCGCGACGTCACCCTTCAGACGCAACTGTTGCTGCCGCCAGCGTCGCTGCTTTTATTCGCTAGACGGCGCAATATTTCGCGTTTCGCGAGATATCAACCGCGACTATAAATCCTTCCGAGGCAGAAAATCGTATCGTAAAATATCGGCCCGCGCATTAGCGCGCGGCGCGTTCGCCCGCGCGCGTTACAGTTTTCCACTCGACGTCACATTTGCGATTATGCGCGAGTTCACTTTGAATTTAGCCCCTCCACGTGCGACAGGCGCGTATTGCATGCGGGCCACGCATATGATACGCGTGTAATTTAAGGTCCCCGCGCCCGCACCTCGGGTCGACGCGTCGCTCATCACCATAAACGTACGTCTCTGTTACATCGGTTACGTGAGCTAATATCGAACCAGACTACGGATTATTTATAGTGCAAGGAGAGCGAGGTTCCGCGTTGATCACGTTGACGGTGCCTCTTTTACGAAGAGTCAACAATTTCACGATGAGTGGAGGGATCATTGATCCAGAAAGATTTCTTACACGGCGATACTGTGATCATCTTTAACGCGTTAACCACTGATTTCCGTTTATTATACAAAAGTTTTAGCTAATGATTGAGCCGTTAAAAATACGGGAGAAAAATATGCTTCGAAATACGTGTATCTTTCGCCTTGTTTCACTGGCTTTTTATTGGTCCTACATTGAGAGAAAAAATATCTAAAAAATAGCAGATATTTATTCTGGTGGGTATACGGGAAAAAAGATTTGCTAATATATGGACAACTAAAATTATTAACTGCAGGAGCAAATTTTCTTGCTTTCATAGCAAAGTTATTTAGTTGTGATAACTAAAAGATTTGCTAATATATATATCACAACTATCACAACTAAATAACTTTGCTAAAAGCAAGAAAATTTGCTCCTGCAGTTAATATTTTTAATTGTCCATATATTAGCTTTTTTTTCCGTGTACTAGTAACATAATAACTTAAATCTGAGTTTCTTTATTTAAATATAATTGTAATGATGAAAGCAGCAATTTTTAGATACGCATCTAATTTTGGCTTGTTTTAGTCTTTTTAGATATAAATATTTAAACTTTGACCATAAAATACACGTATATATTCACTATGCAATATGTATTCAACAAACAATAACAATATCCAGGAATCAGTATGCCTTTGGGTATTGGTGCTTTAATCTTATGCGCGATTTCATTCTGCCAGTGCGAATTCTACAGGCGGTAGACGAACGACCGTGAAAAAGTTAACGGGATAATATCATAGTGCTGGTGACCAGCACAGCCTTCAAGGTGTTAATCGCGACGAGTATAGTCGTCGCGGAGAAACCGGAATCAGAAAGTCGGGGAGATCCTCGTGCTATCTTCCGCGCATTTCGCCCGCGCGTAAAACGGATTCTGCACGAAAATGGAAAAGATTTTCATCCCGGCGGTAAGTCGGCGTTGGCGCGCGCGACTGTTTCAAATATCATCGCGCGAACGCATAGCAATAGAGATGCCGCCGCGGCTTCGCGCTAAGATCGGCCTTTCCTCGCGAATTTCCCCATCCGCCGGCGACAAAGGGGGCACGTACTTGCATAAAGTCGTTGTAACGCGCCGACGTAAATGCAATACGTGTTTCCGCGCGAAAATGCATGCATAGGGTCGACGACGACGACGACGACGAGCAGCGGCGCGACGTCGACTTAAGCGAATTCCGGGCAAGGAAAGCCATCGTGGCGCGCGCCGGTTTCACCATTTCGCGCGCGTTTGCGGAAAAATAAAACGCCGTCTCCGCTCTCGCAAATTTCGAAAACCGCGCTCGCCGCCGCGAACACGCGTGCGTTTCCATGCGAGTGCTTATGACCGCTGTAAAAATGTAAACTATAATCGAGACACTCCTAGCCCACGTCTCTTCCTTCTCTGCCGGTGTCAAGCGAAACTCGAGATAAGTTTAAATAGCGAGCGAAGCCGCGGACAAACGATGAAGAAAGCCTCCTAAAAAAGTATATCTCTTGCTCATGTAGTCCCCGCATAAAGTCACTGGAAATTACCCTTAAATTTCTATTCTTCGTATAAAAATGTATGGTACTATATATAGTTGTGTGTATGAATATTTTATAACTCGCTTACTTTGCTCTGTATTATTTTCTACTTTTAAATTTTTACCTCTGAACCACAATGAAAATTTGCACACATTCTTATAAATACTTGAAGTGCATGTACGCCCAAAATGTACACACAAAAATGAAAATTTTTATTGTTAATTTTTAATTACCTTTTCTTTTACTAAGGAGGTACAGCGACATCATACATTTTTGTAACAACAGGATTTAAAATACTCTCAAGTGGCAGGATGACATCAAGTGATATATTATGTACGTACTATGCATTATTGACGTTAGACGTCATTAATGCATCATTTGGCGTTATCATGTTCGCTGGTCTTACACTTCAAAGTGAAATAGCTTCTGATCCAGACTCTAAATCAGTGTCAAATTGTTTGTAATTACTTTTTGATGCGACATAGATTAATCTCCGGTTTTTTCATTATTTTTTAGATATAAGTTTATACAGGGTGTCTCACACTCTCCTCCGGGCATTTTGTGGGGACGTAGAACAGATTTAGGTAAACATAAAAGTTCTATACCGTTTTGCGAAATTCGCAATAATTATCGAGATATTAATTGTAGAAAACTTGTAAATGATCATGCAGAATATGGTAAATAAGTTATAGTAGCGACGATTGCTGTCGTGTACTTCTACTTTAGATCAAATTGAACAAAAAAGTCCTCTACCATTTTCCAAATAATCACATAGATTTTTAATTATTAATTAAAGAAGATCAGTGCATTATCACGCAAAATCGTGCAATAATCTTCTTTAATTAATAATAATTAATAATTAAAAATCTATGTGATTATTTGGAAAATGGTAGAGGGCTTTTTTGTTCAATTTGATCTAAAGTATAAGTACACGACGGCAATCGTCGCTATTATAACTCATTTACCATATCCTGCATGATCATTCACAAATTTTCTACAATTAATATCTCGATAATTATTGCGAATATCGCAAAACGGTATAGGACTTTTATGTTCATCTCAATCTGTTCTACGTCCCCACAAAATTCCCGGAGGAAAGTGTGAGACACCCTGTATATACCCGTAAACAGTTTTATCTCGCGTCGTTAGATGCTCGACTTTTAGATTTTCCGTAATTAAAGTTCCACAAGAGAGGTTCTCACCAACGAGATACTTTCGAAAAATTTATTACATTTTTGAACTCATCAAAACTGACAAGACTGAATTAATTTACGACGACATCTCTGCATCCACGCTCGTTAATATCGATATTAATATCCTCGTAATATCCTCGTAAATTAACGGAACAATTAACATATTTCTATTTTACACGAAAATATTGCCGCTAATTATAACGCAAATATCCCATCGCTCTCGATCAAAAGATCAAAGATCGCGCTTTGTGAACTGCGATGGCAGGAAGATTCCTGTGGGCTAGGATTAAAAGAAGGAGAACGCTGAGAGGGATTATTCACGAGTCGTGGTGACCGAGGCGGGAGAAGGAGGAGGAGGTTGCTCGATAAAAATCTGCATTATTGCTGGAAATACTCGTCAACGAGCGGTCCGTCGTGCGACGGAACGGAAAGTGTCGTGAACCGTGCTCCGAGGAGAGCCACTTTAAGTCGAACGACCGATTTTCTTCATGCCCAGTTCGACTTTATCGCCGGCTTTTTCTCCTCTCGAACGAAGCGCGCATTATAATTTTATATATTGAAATGTTTCGCCGTGCGGATTCGTGTGCGGCGGCGCGCTCCACATAGAATACATGCCGTATTAGAATGTAATATCGGTCGTATGCATACCTCGTCAATGAAAATATATAGCATTCCATTCCTGTGGGAGCATCGATGTTCGAATTAAACAGCGCCATTAACATTAATGGCGGCATCGTATGGAATCGGGAGCGTGCAAAATCTGAGGCTGCTCTCAGCAGAGAAAGCTGCTTTGCGACTGTTGTAAAATTCAATTGTGGTATGCTCTTAATCTCTTGGAAAGAATGTCGCCATAGTCGCAAAGCAGCTTTTCCTGCTGAATGTAGCTTAAGAAATGTAGAAATCGTAAACGCTTCCCTCGAATTAACTGGTGCCAATAATCGATCGCGGCAGAAACGTGCGTTACATATATCTTAATGATGATGAAGCGTCGCGGGGTGAAATCCACGTGTTAAAATCGAGAGGAGCTCTCGACACTCTCCCGAGACTTCTCAGGAGAGCTCAGGGGATCGTCACAGCTGTCTAAAAAATCCATAATTCTTTATTATCCGACGATTTCACCCCGCGATATTCGTTACTCTTCGTTTTCTCGCGGTAGTAAATACCTTTCTGAACGAGGTCGTCGATATGTGTTTCTAGTACCTATGGAGGCGATACAGGGGGTGGCGGGACAGAAGGCGATTCTGCCGTGTAACATACAGCCTCGAGAGTCGAATGACGCTGTCTCCATGGTGCTCTGGTTCAAAGAGGACAGCGGCGAACCTCTGTACAGGTAAGCCACATTGATATTTATGAACGATGCCGCCCGGAGCGCTCGTTCGCTCGGCCTTGATGCAAATCTTTATAGCGCCGTAGATACATCCGTGCGACCTAAACCGTTCAAAGAACTGGCCGTAACGCGCGGATAGCGCCGTGTAACGTGCGGCCTGCGATATCGGAAATATTCTCTCCTAGAGATAATTCGTTATTATGCTATCACTTGCCATTCTGACGTTGCGTTTTCGTGACGCTCGCGCTGCCGCTTCAATCCGATTTATTGCGTGTGAATGAAAATCGAGTTCGATAATTGACTGTGTATCTCATTTGCTAGAATATTATAAGCTTTGTGAATGATGAAAATAACTAAAAAGAAATTAAGGGAGAAAATTAAGAAGTAGTAGTAGGGTAGTCCCAGAAGTACCCGACCTGACGTATAGATGGCGGTTGTTGTTTGAAAAAAATCACTATGGCCGAAAGCATCAACCTTATAAAGCTGAAGTTTGAAGTTTCAAGACGCTACGTTGTTTAGTATTAGTTTGGCAGCCATGAATAGTGAACGCTCTCAGTACATTTGTAAACATGAAGAAAATTGGTCGTTATGTGATACAATATTTTCATTTGAAAGATCTCAGTCCAACCAATATCAAAACTGAGCTAGATTCTACTCTGGGGGAGTCTGCTCCCTCGTTTACAACAATAAAATATTGGATGGCAGAGTTTAAAAGAGGCCGTAAGAGCTGCCAAGACGAACATCGCAGTGGTCGACCAAATGAGGTGACCACGCCAGAAATGGTGACAAAAATCCACAAAATGGTATTGGATGACCGTCGACTGAAAGTGCGCGAGTTAGATGACATGGTAGGCATATCAAAAAGTGCTGTACATCGCATATTGACTGAAAATTTGGACATGAAAAAGCTGTGCGCACGATGGGTGCCGCGTTTGCTCACAATTGAACAAAAACAGCTTCGTGAGGATGTTTCAATCGAATGTTTGGCGATGTTTCGCAGTAATAAGGCCGAGTTTTTGCGTCGATTCATAACCATGAATGAAACATGGGTTCATCATTTTACACCTGAGACGAAAGAACAGTCGAAACAATGGACTGAAAGGGGAGAATCGGCTCCGAAAAAGGCGAAGACAACTCCATCGGCTGGCAAGGTTATGGCGTCAGTTTTTTGGGATGTGCGTGGGATAATTTTCATTGATTATCTTCAAAAAGGAAAAACAATCAACGGCGAGTATTATGCGAACTTATTGCAGCGTTTGAGTGATGAAATCAAGAAAAAACGTCCGCATTTGGCGAAAAAGAAAGTGTTGTTTCATCATGACAATGCACCGGCTCACACGTCCGTTATTGCGATGGCCAAAATCAATGAGTTAAAGTTCGAATTGCTTTCTCACGCACCCTATTCACCAGATTTAGCCCCCTCAGATTATTATCTATTTCCAAACTTGAAAAAATGGCTTGGTGGTAAAAGATTTGCTAACAATGAAGAGGTGGAGTCTGCGGTTGATGGCTATTTTGAGGAACTCGATGGTTCTCACTATAAACATGGTATCGAAGCTATTGAACATCGCTGTAAAAGTGTATCGAGCTAAAAGGGGACTATGTTGAGAAATAAAGATATATTTTTTCAAAATTTTTGTGTTTTCTTTGTTAGGCCGAGTACTTCTGGGACTACCCTCGTAAATTTAGTAGAAGAGAAAGATAATTATGCACTGTGTAAAAGTTTTTGCGTCAAATTTAACGCAAATTTTTCACATGTCCCAATTTGTCCACTTTTTTTTTATGTTGGTTAATTAACACAAGGCAAATATGTAACAAATATCCCAACTTATTTTGTGTGTACATATTTTAAATTTAAAACATGTTATAAAGAATTTACCAAGAATGTTACACATAAATTTTATAATAATTTAAATATTTAAGTGTGTATTTCAATTTATATTTTAATTATAATAATACTTATTTCAATATTTAGAGATGCATAAAATATAAATTTAACACGGAATAACACAATACGCTAAAAATTTAATGCTAAAAGATTATTTCTACATCGAATCGATTTCAGTACAAAGACAAAGTATTTTTTTACCATATACAATTTGTGGGAGACCTTATGTCTCATTACGTCTTTTGCGCGGGGAGAGACATATGCTCCGTACACGTACTTGCACAAGACGATCGTGTGTGTGCGATATGTTGCTTGCATGTTATGCACGTCGTTTCGATTTTCTTACCTCGGCGTTACAGGAAAGGAGCGCGGTGCATTATTCGCGAAATAACGTCGTTATCGTGTAAACTTCACGAGTCATTTGCGTCGCGTATCAAATTGCGGAATAAAATGATAATTTTGCAATAACTTGACTCGGCTATTACCGGAATTGTGTGGCCTTTATTGATATTGCTGCGTCAAGTGACAGCCGTGATATTGTTTATTTTAAATGTGGATATTCAGCCGAATGTTGTTTTTGAGCGCCATCGCGCGAGCCACTCGTGGCTCTGATCTCGGAATATTCCATGGAAAATAATACGACAGTTAATTAAATTCAACGTCCAATTAAATGACTTCGACACTTGGCGGGATTTTTCTGTCTCTTGCATCGATGCACGCGAGTCTGCGTGTATTTAATAATATCTCGCGAAAGGATATATCTCGAGTCGAAATTTCGACCTCAATGTTCCATTTAATTCCTATTTTGGTACTCTGAAGCTTACAACAAACTCTTTTGATTCTATTTCACTTTCTAGCTTTGCTGAAGGATTCTCTCTTTGGAACCTATAAATAGCATTTGATATATTTTCTGTCATCAAGGTGTTAAGTAGCATTTCAGTATGCATTTCATTTCTCTATGCGTATTGCTGATCATTTTAAAATTTACAGATGTTAGAAAATTTAGGTTCAAGATAAGGCTAAAATTTCGACTCGGGATGTCTCGAAAACTATCGTTCAAATACGACTTTTACATCAAGCAAATTCTCCGTTCTGAATCGCGACGAAAAGAGTCCCTCGAATTTGCGTGGTTCATCTGTCACTTTACTTTTCGAGTGGAATTTTCGCTCAAATAACTTTACCGTGTCATTACATTTTTGCAATGGATTATACGCTCTGCTAAAGAGATCATGATACTTCGTGTCATCTCGCGTTTATGTATTACGCTCTTACAGTGACTTCTCCCGTTTCTCTCTCTCTCTCTCTCTCTCTCTTTCTTTTCTCTTTTCCTTTCCTGAGCGTAAACCTGCCCGCGTATCAAGAAAGAGTTTCAAGCTACACGGACTCAACGAGCGGATGTTGCGCTCCACCCTCCGATTTCCACGTTTCCGATCTCATTGCTTGTATATCCCGTTGGTTTACCGTTCCGCCACGTTGTCGCGGCGTACACGAGAGCCACTACGACGGAGCAAGGATTTCGTTAAGCCGCAAATCGGCCCCACGTTCCATCCGTTATACGTTACTTCACTCGACAGCCAATTCGATCCTCGTAAATATCGTCTTTATTGAGCAACCCCATAAAATCCGAATCACCGGTCGAGCTCGAGCTCCATTTCCACCGCGAAAAACACTTTGACCCCTTCCTCCGCGCGCGCCGCGGAACATATTCCGCGTGCCTCTTTATTTATTCGATGCCATGCTCGCTGGTGAATAAAAATGGTCAGAGTTTCTTCGATCTCGTTGGCTGTTTCGATACTAAAATTGCTCCGCCGTGAGCACGCGACTATCCTCGACTGGAAATTTAACCCGTAGTCCCTATGATCGGGTTGATCCTGATCAGTCATCTATTTTTGTACAAAATGATGTTGCCGGGTCCTGTTTAGTCATTTGCGTGGGAATCAAAATTTTAATAATAATGATTAATAATATAATCAGGATCCGGTATAACATCATGTAAAATATCTAATAAATATTAATTTCTAAATTAGTACGATACATTTCTAGTAGGATTTTACAACTTATACGAGATATACACGACACATTCTATATAATAAATATATATTTCCGCCTTTTTACTTGGAAAGAATGTTAGTTTTCTTTTTTCATAGATTTTTTAAATTTTGCTATGTTTTTAGTGGAGCGGACTTAGTAAAGCCTATCTTGCTACAGAACATAGCAAATTTCGCTAGTAGCAAGTGTTTCAACTCTTAAAGTATAAGTGGCATATGTATGAAACGAAAGGCCAGTGAGTTACTGCAAAATGTCGCTCTATTCCTTGATTACAAGATCTTATAATAATTTTTATTATAAAATTCTTTTTGTGCAAATATTCGGGATGTAAAGTTGCTGACAAACGCATCTCTATATATCTTCATATTTCGAGTTTCGTCATTGATCCTTCAAATTCGACGAAATTCTCACTGGACTTAAATAAATTTCGACTCGGCCAGAGGTGAAGGATTGCGATCGCCTAACGAAAGAAAACCGGCATACCGTTTAAAGAAACCGCGTGCTTTTATCTCGCCGGGCTGATATTTTCGTTCTAATGGCGTACAATTGCGATGTTCCGCTTCGTCGTAAAGCGTAGCTACGTAGCGGCATCGTCGGACATCGAGCGCACGAAAACGGGCTTTTCCAAAACCATCCTTCGTCCACGCGGCAACGGATCATTTCCTCGTGGAGATGCGAAGCTTTAAATTCTCTTAAAGTCTCGACGTTCGCCGAACGAGCAGCGTTTACTACGAGCAAACGCTCCTTCGCGAATAAAATGATGCACCGACCTACGCTAAAAGCACGAGCTGCGCGCGCGCGCGTGTGTGTGAGTGCATTCCTGGATAAACCATGAAGCGCGATAAAAAATTAGGATTTACAGTCGCCGCGCGTTTGAAAAAGAAAAACAGAAGAACATGACAGTTTACTCCGTACCTTCGTATAAGTCACGGCGATATATTTTCACATATCACGCGTCTATTTATCTGACTCTACGAGTAATCAAAATTAAATAATCGCGCGTAAAGTGGCGATCAGTTGCGACAATGATCTCTTAATGGACAAACGATTCGCCAATATTGGAAAAATAAATGAAATGGAGAGCTAATGGAGAATCTCTCTCTTTCTCTATCTATCTATCTATCTATCTATCTATCTATCTATGTCTATCTATCTATCTAGTTATCTCTCTCTCCACGCACGTTTACACGGTAGATGATACGACGTGCGCACGACGTAGTCACGCACTTAGCGTCAGACGCATCGACTAACGAGAGAACGCCACTTGGTGAGAGCGCTTAACCGTGCGGGATACTCGTCGCGAATGCAAACGGGCGTGCCCTTAACGCCCTTAAACGCGGCCGACGTGATATCGTAGCCAGGACGACGCAGTTTTACCCTGTCCTTCGCTCCCCTTCGGGCCTCTTCCGGCCTCGTGAAGCGAACACGTTGTGATTGCACTTTCGGTTACCCGGAGAAAATACTTTAGTGAAAATTACGCTAGAATATGCTCTTTCACGGTATCTTTTATAAAGCCGTGCTATACTGAAATTGCAATATAAATTACTACAGAATTACTACAGAAATAGCAAATAGCAAATTTGGCGGTCTGCTGAATACCAAACGAAGTCGCGACAATCGCAATAATTTTGTAGTAAAAGTCAAATATAACATAATAACATATAATTACTATAGATTATGGTCGAGAAAATCATTCTTTCTATTAACTTCTACTAAAATGTTAGTGATAATGATCTTATGTACACATTACTACTATCATTTTTGTGTTAGAATAACCAGAAAGTATAGTTGGAACCGGAAAGGAATATAATTTCAGTTATACCAACAATCTTTTTCTCTCAGTGCAACGTAGACACGATCGCCAGTCCAACGACCGGCGTTTTAAGTTTTACAACGGCACGCTTCTCTCCCTTTACTCCCGATGATATCGTTGCTCCATTGCGGCGCAGTCGGTATCTCGCAGATGTGAAATTTCAATTTACCGCAAATACTGTGAAATCTCGTATTTGAAATTCCGATCAAGTGGGGTCGATTAACCGCGGTTGAGAGCGGACGAGAGTTTTAATGAGCGAAACTTTCTTTACCTTGGGATTATTTCGCGAATGAAAGCGCGACAATTTTTCAGTTATAAATTCGCTCTGTCGCAGCCGAATATCGTGACGGAATTATCGCGTCATCAGGAGCGTTCCACTACACTTTTCTCGATGGTCCTTCGCGCATGAACGTAATATCGCATCACCTACCGCAGTCGAGTTATGATGTTATTAGCGAGACCTGTTTGAAACGCGCAAACTGCGTTTGCGCGTGGAAAATTCGCTAGCACATCGGTAAAAGGCCGATCGCAAGGAACGATAATTTATGGCTAATTGTTGGATCGCACAATATGTGTTTACGTACGATATTATAAAGCCGCGTAACAGCGGTAATGCACACTCGCGATATTATTGATGCGAATATTTACTGATGTATGTTTCCGCTTGGGATAATGCGCGTTTAATGCTTAATATGCGCATGTGTAAAAAGTTGACAGCGCGCTTGCGAGAGCGGCAACTGATCGATCGCGTGTCCCCGTAAATTGCCTTGTAAACGAGAGCTCGTAAGATAATGACGCTTTGCAGATTCGTCGGACGAGAATTGCTCTCGAAATTCCTTGCAGTAAAATCTCACTTGAAACAAATGAAAATCCACTCGAGGAGATAATGAAGATACCGCCACTTGGAGTCGGTAAAGTGGATATTTGACTCTAACTGTACATAGAGAGAATGTTTGAGCTTTCTTTTTTCATATAAAATTTTTTCAATTTTCCTATGTTTCCAGTAAGCAGTCAGTAAGGTCTTGCTAAGAAACAGTTCGCCAGAAACATACACCGAGAGAACAAAATAGTTGATCTAACTAAAATTATATTTATTTTTTACTCCATTTATATTTTCTATAATAAAATAATATTAACTCCCAATGCATATAACATGCATGTAAGATTATTATCACTAACATTATAGCATAATTTAATAAAAAATAGTTTCTTTTAGTATAATTTATAGTAATTATTTAGCTATGTATGTTTTTCTCAGTGTAGCAAATTTTGCTAGAAACATAACAAAGTTTCTAATAGCACATTTTAGTTCCTAAAATATAAATAGCATATGTGAAGAGTGAAAGGATAATAAATTGATACAGAATGTCGATCCACCCTTGTGGGTTACAGAATTCTGCAGTAAACTTTGCTATAAAATTCTCTCAGTATAACGTGGATTCTTAATTCACGCGAGTATTTCATCCGAATGAATATTTTCCTGTGAAAGACACGGTAGAGAGAGAACATCAAATTTACTCTTCAATTTCGAGTGAAACAATATACTGGACGATTCCAAATGCAGGATTCACTCTGTAAAAATCACTCGACTTCGAGTGACTCGGCTGTCACTCTACTCTCCGAGTGGAGTTTCACTCCAAGAAATTCAGAGAGTAATTCGACGGTGAATTTTCACTGAGACTAGGCTTTTTCTCAGCGGGAGACTTCCTCAATGAATCTCTCTCTTGAATTGCGTTTATCATCTGTACCTTTTCGTGGGTTATCGTCTTTTGCTTCGTACTCGTTGCGTATTGTTTCACATACAATGATGATAATGCGATTTGAAACAGTTGCGAGAAATGATAATTGACAGTCCAGTGATATAAAGAGAAGAAGGAAGGGAGAGAAGGAGGGAGAGAATGTTTGAGTTAATTTTGACTTAAAGGACAATCTTCCTTTGCGGGAGACGCAATTGCATTTTTTTCACGGCACTTTTCTCCGGCCCACCAAAGAAAGCCGTCAAGAACGAGCGCATCTACCTATGTAAATGTCGTCGCCCACCGCAAACGCGCCGGAGTAGTTTCTCACGCCAAGCGTACTACGCTGTCGTCTGTGTACACTGTATGTTATCGCAGCCTTCATCAGCGAGATCGCTGAATTTCCGCGCGCGTGCGTGCGTGCGCGCGTACAAGCGCGAATTCCGTAATTCCTTCTGGCGCTGACTGGATCAATTGTGCGAGAGAAACTTGGCGAATTTCGCGGCGTGCAGCTGCGGATGCAGCTCGAGACTGCTCTTGCCGTCGAACGGAAGTGCTGATCATGCTGACACCCTCTCGCCGCTGATGGGGCTGACGCCAGGTGTTAACGGCGCAACGCGTAGTGGCGCGTCGTGAGAACCGTCTCAATCGGCCTCACGATCACCGCCACCGGCCGTTACTCCGTTACTGCCTTGCGTCCGTATTATTACTGGCTCGTTGAGACATAAACGCGAGACTTTTCAATTTACCCTCGCTTCTTAATAATGGCTGGACACACTGAAGAGCCAGTCCCGCGCACATGCCGCTTGCTCTCTAAACTTCTCGGGCTGAAATTCCACTCGACAAGCAGAACGGCGGACGAGTCACTCGAATTCAACTTCTCGGTCGTATGGAGTGAATTCTCCACTCGGAATTGTCGGCTGAATGTTTCCATTCCAAGTTGAAGAGTGAATCTGATGTAGTCCACCCTCATGGGGACAAATTCACTCTAATCGATTGGAGCATTCACTCGTGCGGATTAAGAATCCACTCTAAGTTTGAATTGCGCGGGCACTTTTGCAATTCCGAGTGGTAGCATTTTCGCTCCGAATGAATTTTCACCCGTTTCGAATGAGATTTCGGCCGAGGGTTTACGATTCGAACAAACGAACTTTGACCATTCGATGATATATTGACACGGTTGGCGACGCCAAGTGTCGTCGTCAGTGCTTCGATCAGTCAACACGTCCACTGCCGCATCGATTTCCGTCGATTATACAGAAGTTCAACCGATGATTCAATAGATACGGCAAATCAATGAATAATGACTTGTGTAATAAATCATTTCAGATTATTTCGGCAAAATTAAACGGTTATATTTTTATGTCTTAAGAAGTTTAATTTTATGAAGTAATGTATGCACCATTCTGACCTGCCATCTTTTGCAACCTATTACACATATTGTTTCATAAAGTTATACATAAAAACACAATCATTCCATTACGCCTGAAAAAATACGAAATTATTTACTACACAATCCATTAAGGACGCTTGTATCTTTCATCCCGTTTCATTAACTCTCTGTTGCCGTTACCGTTGCGTCTGTTAGACGCGTGTTACTGATTTTTTAAATTCAATTGCATTTTATTCACAAATTTAATTATACTTTAAAATTATTTTAAGCGCAATTAATTATACCTAATTGCACACAATTTTAATTAATTGTACTTAATTGCGATTAATTATATCCTCTTCACTACAATTAATTATACTTAAGCTCTTAAATGCTATTAATTATACTTACATTTTTAAGTGCAATTAATCGTGCTCACATTTTTAGGTGCAATTAATTATACTTTATACGTAAATCAGTGAAACGCGATGGCGTATTGCCATGGCACCGGTCGGCTTGCCGCGGCGTTCAACGTGTTAAAGCCCCCGATCATGGAGTCAATCATCCCGCTTTTTTGTCTGCATTGTGCGCGACTTAGGTAGCCACAGATCGACGTGCGCGTACATTTGCGCGTACACGCGCCGTGGATGTACAAGTGTGTCTGGCCGGCGCGCACCACCGGCTGGAATTATCGCACCATTGTCCGTGCCGTTGCGCGACATAATGGCGGATTTCTCGTTTGCGACACGGTCGAACGGGCAAACCGTACCGTCCGTTATTACGCGTGATTTTTACGCGTCGTTATCCTCCCTATTGACGCCCGCGGGTTAAAATAACTATGCCGACCGCCGCCGCTCCATCGGGAGAGAATCACGATCGCGCGAAACAAAGGAGTCATCATCCCTACTACTACACTTGTCCCATTATTCCCGGGGTCGATCACGATAATCTCGACGATCAGCCGAATGCGACGCCGCGTTATTTTCGAGCGGCTGAAAAGGTAACACAGCTACCGTTTTGTGACAGTTATCCACAAAAATCGTCGAGCGTGCGTTATTTTTTCGGCCTTTCCGACGATAATCTGGTCGCGAAAGCCAACTTGAGAATTTCATTTATTCGGCCTCTGTTGCGCCGCTGTTTGCACGGTAAATTACTGAAATTTGCTCTAAAGGTGAAACAACGAGAGAGCGCATTTGAGAAACGATAGTAACTCATAATAATTGTGTAATGCACACAAGGCCGATTAAAAGTCGTCAGAGATATAGCGTTACGTAAAGCATCCAATTTCGCACGGGCTTTTCGCCGATTGGTCTCCGATCGTTTACTCGGGTTAATAGAGTGTAGCGAACGAAGATGCCGCCGGTACCCATAGTCTGACCATAGTCGTTTCCTGACCACTGGCGGATTCCAATGTCCGTTTACTACTGTGGACCGACCGCGGCGAGCTCCGCCGGTGCGCGACACAGATTTTACCATAACCTAAATGGGAATAGATACGACTGAAGTATAGTCGTATCAGCTTGCAGTAACTGCGAAAGTTAAGGAACTGTAAATTGATTGCACGCTACATGTAATGTCGATACGAGAGCGCAAATAGAAATTATAGTTCGTCGTCGCGAGTGTGGCGGAACAGCCCGCGGAACACGGCACGAAAACAATGGACTGACTGATCCAGCAAATCTAGAACGAGATATGTGATGGGGCGTGCGAGAAATGCGATTTTCAAGGTGTATCGGATCGAGACTGGTTAATTCGGCGCGACGGTAATAGATAGGCAGCGTGTACGATGATACGCGGAGAGAATACTATAGTTATTTTTTCATATAAATTCTTTTCTGTAAAGAGATGAGAATTTCATTTATTCGGCCTCTGTTGCGTCGCTGTTTAGACAGTAAATTACTGAAATTTGCTGTAAAGGTGAAACAATGAGAGAGCTCACTCGAGAAACGATATTAACTCATAATAATAATACACACAAAGCTGATTAAAAGCATCGGGAAAACAAAAGAGAATCTCTTTTATTTTCACTCACATTGTCTTGAAAATGGCAGACGGTGTCCTTGTCTCTGACTTGAGGAACTCCAGATCGGCGTTCGTTGAGCGTTCGCGACTGACTGTCTACTTAGTAAAACCTTCGGAATTTTCCCTAAATTCTGAAAAGTTCTTACTGGAACTAATGTCATCATAGTCAATTATAATAATATAAATATGTGTAAACATATTATATAATTTAATATTATATAGAAATGGGAAACACAAAAGACTAGTTTCAGAAATTGGGGAGAATCCCGAAGGTCTTATGAAGCTGACGGTCCTGAGTCTGAGCACAGTGACCGTCAATTACACGCTCGAGACGGCGCTGGGCGGGCAAGAAGAAAATAGACTTCTAAGATGCAAGTAAGGGAACACGCAGAAAAACGTAAGAACCCTGAAACATAAGCAGTGAGTAGACCAACCACAGTTTGATGATTCTTCTTACGACCAAGAATAATCGATTGCGATTAGTCAGTTTTCTTATTGCTTGGGTCTTACGGTTCAAATTTTCCGGGCCCAAATTCCGAGCATCGCCGTAGAACGCGTCGATGGAGAAATTGATGGATCTAACAAAGCATTCGGCGGCAGTGGTGGCGACGATGACGATTTCGTTGTACGCAAATCCGATAGCTGAAATTGCCACAAAGACGGCGTAATGGGTGTAGCCGCGTCATTGAAGTCCCACGGGTGCCAGCCCCGTCCCAGGCATTCAGTCATCATTGCGGTGCCGACCGCATTCGGCTCGCGACCACTGCCGAAACGGCAGAGATTCGGGTGATAACTGAGAGCCCCGCGCTCATAGGAACATCGAAATCGTCCACTGATGATGCACCGTAACTACCGGATGGATACGACCAGCGAGGACCGATCGCCGACCGGTCGACGACCTCGTTTACAGCCGCGGCCGCGATACCGTTGCGGTTTCCATCGGCCGTGAACGCGCGCTCACGTTTCCTACGTCTAATAAATGATGTCAATCCCGCGGTAGCCGCCGATACTATGCGTCCGCCCGCCCGCCCGCCCGCCCGTCCGTTCGGCACAACTCGTTCGATAAATCATACGGCCGCCCGCTCACGACCGACGATCGTATCAAGTATTTGCAATTTGCGATATCATAACCCCCGGCCGCTTAGTATGAAATTAATTCCCGGTCCCAGCCGCAAATGATGTAGCGACCTATTTGCGCGCGCTCGCGGAACGGCTTGCGCTACCGGTCTTTCGTTGCGCGCACTAACCGGTTGCTATGCATAACGCGTTCTTTCTTTCCCCCTCTTTCTAACGTCGCGTTAAAATTGAAATTGCTGTTTTGCAATTCCCGTTATTCGCGGACTCATTAATCGGTTTATGGGAACCGAGTCGCGTTGACGACTGAGAGAGAGCTCGGTTACACGAAATTCGGCGACGTGAAGTAATATCTTTGGTACCGCAACCGAGAACATTAGTCTAAACAGCTTAAAACTTGGTAGTATTAAATTGTGTAAGCGGTTGTTTAAACTGTTTAACTTAAAACTTGGTTGCAATAACTGAAAACAATTGGCCATAATTATGCAAGAACAACGCAAATCAAGTGATTTTTTTATTTTTTTATTTTTTGTTAACAATGAGTAGTCTATACATCTATTTACTTGAAACCAAACAGATCTAACCCTTATCTATTTAAAACATAAAAGATCTAAGTCTTAAAATGAATTAAAAAGTTTTTATTTTCTACTTGTTGCATCATTTTTACTAATTACGTCTTTTTTAACCATTTTTTAAACTTGTCAATGAATACAATTAAAGAGACGAAAATTGATCATGCTTGACTTCTTAAATTATTGTGAAGAACCTTAGTACTATTTACTTTTTTTTGAATCATATATCAAATCTCCATCTTCATTTTTCTCGAAATGTACTCCATGTAGGTTGAATCATTCTTGCATAACTACGGGCGAACGGAGAGAAAACTTTCTGCAAGAGTTTTTCTATTTCTACGACCGAGTTCTCTTCTATTTTTACCACAGACAACGGAAAATTCAGCTATACTAACGGAATTATTCTTTTTCTCCATGTAATATGCAACACAAAATTGAAAATTCTCTTATACGTATAAACGGCGCAAACCGGTCATGACGACGACGACAACAACAACGACGACGACGACGACGACGATGGTGCGTCAGCGATTCTTCGGGAAATGCAATTGACGTTTCGGATGCATCGACAGCAGTAGAAAAAGAGACGTTGTTCGTTCGCTCGCTTGCTCGTACACGCTGCACCGTCAACTTTTTCGCCACATTTCCCGTCGATAAACGTTAAACGCAACCAGCCTGGCGCGCATTACGGAAGCGCCCGTCAACCTGGACGAACGTCAAATCGATTCTTTCGCTCTCGCATAATGCCCGTGCTCGTGTGCAATCTGACGGAGCGCATCTCGGCCGTCCGCCATATATTTTAACGCACACGCCACACCAATGAACAGCTGGCAAGAATTCAAACGTGTTTATCCCCGGTTTCACCGCCGGCATTTTAACCGCGTGAGATGACGGGAAAAATAGAGTACAACGCGGAGTTTTACACAGTAACAGTAGTGCTTGCGCGTGTACGTGTGTGTTTGTGTGCATTTGTGCCTGTGTGTGTACACACACACACGCACAGTAATGGTTTGCACGCGATATTTCACGTGAAACACGAGAACGTCCCACGGATCGGCCCAGTTTGAAAGCAAAAGTCACGCGTTTTATCGGGCGTTGATGGCTCTTGGATACCCGACACAAAAGAGCTGCTTTCTCTCTCTCTCTCTCTCTCTCTCTCTCTCTCTCTCTCTCTCTTTCCCTCCCTCTTTGCACTTTTTGCCGACTGTTCGCAACGCGTCCCGCGAGCTTTCAAACGCCGTCATTATCGTGGACCGATGCGACACGTTTCTCGCGGTTTTATCTCGTCACTACGGGTTTTGAGGTCTCTCGGCTTAGTCTCAAATTAATTATAATGTTACGCGAACACGGCTCCCGAAGCTCTCGGTTGCAAAGTTAGGGATAATCGAATTTGAAGAACGGCTCGGATGTAACATCGGGAGCGAGCGGGATATGGTTAATGGCTAGATCGCAAACGTGTAAATATGAGATCGGTCGATCGGTGAATTCGCATCCTTTGGCGTTCACTAGCTGGCGGTGCATGGCGAACTCTGTCACGAAATTTACGAGGCGCGCACCTCTTCTCACGACACAAACTCGGAATTTCAGAATTTCGAATCTACCGCGCGGCTGCTCTCTAAACGTTAAGACTGGACGGCAGTAAAATTTGATGCGTCCCCCCTGGAACGACGGGGCTTAGTTTTTTTACGCCGATCGTGTGTCGTGCGCGCGCTGTCACCCCGAATGATAACCATTCTCGCGCAAACACGGAACGATCGCGCGCCACTTCCGTCACCCTTGAACCTGCGCGCTCTCGACATCACCCCCCTATTTTGATTTCCCCGGAGTCATCATCACTAGTATCCCTGATAGCGGGTCGTCTCTGCCATAACCCCGGACCACGTTTCCGGCGAGAAAAAGAGGTACGCTGTTTTTCCTGATGGTAAACGAGCGCCACTTTTGCCTCGACTTCCCTTTGAAACGATCTCCCTCCACCTGTCGGCTCTCCGTTCTTTTCTCCTCTATCTTTCGTCTTTCCTCCGCACCCCTTTTCCGCTTCCTGCCATTCTTCCTTCTATTTACAGAAACTTCAACTCTCGCGGTTGCGAGTATCCCGACGGGTAACCCAATTTCCGATTTTTCTGAAAAAAACACTCTTTGACTCGATGCGACTCGAGCCAGAGGATCCTCCGCTGGCACGACAGGTGATCAAAGGAGAGAAGAATGCTTTTCTTTGTATCGGATTAAGGACGTTACTCGGAAGTTATATCTGTTCCTCGTCGACGACCAAAGGGATCGGCCGGCGGAGTCACGGAATCTTCCTAATGTTATTTACGTCCGACAGGAATCACTAATACCGAGTTTCCTCGTGTCAACGCTGTGTCTTGACGGCACGAGGCAATTGGCGTTTCTCTAACAATTCGTGATAAATAATGGCTACAGCCGCTCGTGGAAGACTGATCGTTTACTGCAGTTTACTAAAGTGTCGGACGTTGCATCGTTCAATAAGACTTACAAAAATAGCTAGGACTCGTACGTGTTCGTGCGCGGAGACATACGTGTACGCGTGTACACGTAATATGAATTTACAACACTTGTTTTGTGTTCGCGAGGAAATGCTACTCCCAAATTACCACTTTGTGTTTTTCACGGTATAATAATTAACACCACACGATGCGTGCCATAAATCAACGGCCGGATGACAAAAGCGGCGTGGCCGTTGCCATGGCGACGGGATTCGCCGCCGTGGATTCAGCGCCGCTTCTTGCGATAAATTTCTCCCCTCGGATATAAACGCGAGCGCGTAGTTCGCACGGAGATATGAATTTTTCTACTGCGGGTCACACATATAGTTCGCAGGTAATTAATTAGCGAGTACCGTCGCGCACTATTCTCCTACGCACTAGCTCGCAACACTCGTCTCCCCACGCTCTCCTTCTCTCTACTCTCTCCTCCCGTCTCTCTCACTCCGTATATACTCTGTCCCCCTTGTGTTCCGCGAAGCAGAAACTCGCCTCTCGGTAACTCATTAATTTGACGTTGCTTTGTAAAGAGAAGAAGAGAGCGAGAGAGAGAGAGAGAGAGCCAGCTGAAATTTGTGCGGCAGTATGAAATTTCTCGGCCGATGTGGGAGATAGGAGACTCTTTCGCCGACGTATAACGGCAGCCAAATTGTATTGTCTGTCGTTAACGACGAAGAACGTGAACGAAAGAAATGCACGTTCGTGATTGGAAACGCTGAAGAGAAGAAGGATTCAGTTATTTGTAACGGTTTAATTTGTATCGAATACAGTACGAGAAACAAAAGATGTGCAACATTGTATGCGCGGAACGAGAAAGAGGCAGAGAGAGAAAGGGAGAAAGAGAGAGAGACGTTCTCTTATCAATGAACGTCCTCCACAAACTCGCGCGACGTGTCAGTTTAATTACATTTACATATAAATTACGCTATTGTAGTAGTCTTACGAGAGAAGAGCACTTCTAGACGATAATAAACCATCCCTTCCTATTTACGTGACTCGGTGTTACATTCCGCAGCACAAAGACTGCGACTAACGAAAAGCCGTGGCCATTAGGTGCGTATTATTCATGAAACTCGCGGAACCCTTCAACGAACAAAGCTTCGCGATCTACATTCTGATTAATTTACCGAGCTTTCCATTTTTTTCTCCCCCTCCCCGCGCGTCCTCAAAGAAAATGCTTAATATCTCGACTCGTTGCCGATAGATGTGATTCATTTCTGAAGTCAAGTTTGCCACAAACGAGATCTCGCGATCTTCTCCCTAGTCGCGCTAAATCTGCCATGAGCGGAACGTAGCTCGACTGGCTTATTTAGCCTTAGCTACCTCGACTGAGCGTTATCTAGCTAGCTGGCTGGGATAACTCGCTAGCTCGCTAGCTAGCGAGCAAGCGCGCCAATTAAACGAAACGCGAGAACGTGGTAAATACCCTGCGGGATGTGTAATCTCTTTAGATTAGCCGCCAGGTGTTACAGGTTTCAGTTTACGGGATGAATGAAACTCGAGATTTTTTCGAGCGCGAGAACTCGCCGCGATCCGAAAGGCACCGCGATTTTGGCTAACAATAAACGCGTGGTCTTTCCTTTCCCGCCGGATTTGTACGTTCCTCTTTTACTTGCAAGTAACTTGGCCACTCGCTTCGCTTCAGGCACGGAATGTAAATGAGCGCGGTTAATAAGGGGAATTCTAAAAAGCTCTCAGGTTTTATGTTCTGTACTGAGAAAAAAAAGGTAATCAGATATGAGATTATAGTTACACACATATTAAATTCTTTTTTCTCAGTGTACACACAGAAAAACGTACTGCTAAGAAAAGCGATTATTCAGTTTACTTTTCTTCTCTTAGATAATGGCTTTCTTCAACACAGAATATATTCTTAATAATAATCTTAAAGTATACTCATTACAAATCTTAGAGAAACTCGTTATCATGTACTCGAGAAAAGAATTTCTTTTCTTTACAAGAATATTATGAAATTTTATCGAAGAAAAAGTTGGTTCGACTCTGTGTAGTATGCAAGCAGGATTTTTGTCTTAATTTAATACTCTCGATTGAAACGTTGAACTTACTAGAATTCAGAATATATTTTGAATAAATTTGATGATGAACTTATGATAGATTTGCGGAGAAAAGAACTTCTGAGACACACACTCGAGACAAGTGACGTGCATTTGAATGTATTTTTCTGTGTGTGAGAGGAACATTTGGCGAGTCCGCCTTCGCGAATTCTCTCGGGACGATAGAAATGATCGAAAGGGTGGAAGAAACGGACTCGCGAGTCGTTCTGTATTTCGCGGCTTTCGCGCCTCGCATAGTCTACCCGTGTCGCAGCTCCGTTAGCTGCTTATAAGGTAGGACGGTAAAACGCCTCATACATTCTGGTTGCCGTCTTCCACCTTAATACAATAATTCTAGCTCCCATTCGTGCGTTCCCGGACCGACGTCGTAAATAGACCCGCCAATTGTCTAGCGCTGCCGCCCGCAATCTTGCTTGGAATTCGATTCGAACATCCATTCAGCATTCTCCGACGCGATAGAATTATATTCCGCGTTCGTCGAACGTCATTGTCGCGCGTACAATTTCTGCACCTGCCTGTTAACTCAGCCAATCGTGGCGCGCGGAGATTTCTTTGCGTCGCGACGCGTGCTCGTGGTACCTGCTAGTCTCTCCACGATTCGCTATTACACTCCGATCGATCCGTTCAATAGTCACTATATTCATATTCCCTTTGTGCTCGGAATTATATAGCGCGCGAGTAACTTTCGATAAAAACACAGGATGTCCGACAATTCGTTATGCAGCCGCGGTATATAGAACTCATCAAACTGAACAGTCCTTTATCACTTCGCAAACAACCGCGTGAAATTTTGAGTTTTCAATCAGAGAAAAATGATAAAAATGAAACAATCCTCTACCATTTTGCAAATAACCATGTTGATTTGTAGTTATTAATTAAAAAATATCGGTGCTCTGTCGCGGACAATCATGTAGCTTCTTTAATTGATTACTAAAAATTTACGTATAAATCATTTGCAAAGTGGTAGAGGGCTTTTTTGTTCAGTTTGACAAATAATGTACACACAGCGGCAAACGTCACAGTTCATCCATCATATTCGCTAATCCCCTTTGATTAAAAAACTCGAGCAACGATAGCTTTTTCACTACAATTCACTCGTTACATGACTTTGATCGCGTTCATTGCAATGAAACTTCAGTCGTGCATAAAAAGCAAACATGCGCGAAACCCTGCTTGCGAGATACCTCTCCGTGCTTTTCTCATGAATAAGCAGGATCCTACTCCGAAGTCGTCGGACAAAATAATAAATTTACATAAGCGACTATTTCATCCGGAATTAATTTTTGTGGAAAATAACAGACGGTAAATATTGTTTATCGTTACAAAGCGATCCCCATGCGTGCTATGCAGCAGAAACAGTTACGACAGAGATCGTGCGTTTTCCTCCGGAGAAATCAATTCCCGAATTCACTCGACCGGCTTTCGCGCGTCAGGTCGATGCACGACCGTTCGCAGCGGCGCCGACGACGACGCCGCCGACGACGACGCCGCCGACGACGCCGATAACGACGACGACGACGATGCTGCCGCGACCACAGGGTGACTTTCCTCTTCGCCGTTCGTCCGACGACCCGACATGAATTTCAACGACGTCTGCCTGTGAATGCGCACGGACAGACGTGCGAAGGTAGTCGACCGTGACTTTCGGCGAATCCAGCGAATCCCTTAAGCAAGAACAGCGCGACTGAAGGAAGCGCCATTCGCGATAGTCCCGATACAGGGCGATCATCCGTCTTCCGGGATTGCCTCGAACAAGTGCATTGTGAGATTCTCCTTCCGATCATCGGCCCCTTTTCGCCACCGCGGTGACGGTGGCAGCGGCACCCTCCTTTGTCACCACCAATCCTCCTTCTTCTCCTCTGCCTTCCCGGCGTCGCTTCTTCCGTCATCTCATCCTACGCCATCATCCCCTTTTGTTCCGTCGTTCTCTCGTTGCGCCCGCGGATTCTTCCATATCGCGGCGTGTCCGCGCGCTCGCGGAAGGAAATTAAATCGACGCTGATGGTGTTTGCTATTTCGCGGCATTGTGAACGCCCGCGTTCGTAAATACCGCGCGAACGACGGCTTTTGAACGCGTCGCGCAATTGCGTGGGCGTCCCCATGGCGATTGCAGTGCCTCACCGCGACATGCGTGTGGTGTATGTGTGCGCGCGTGCGCGCGACCGCGTAATTTGATCCATTTATTTCGATTGAAGGTAACGGATACTTTTTGATAACATCGGCAAATGATTTTGATAACATCGGATAACCTTGGCCACGAACTTTCCGATTAATTCGGGGGAAGATTCTTCCTCTCGGGGGATGCACCATTTCGCCCCCCGGGGCTGTATTCCGAACACACAACGTACGCTAAATATGCCTTTCTGCTGAAGCAACAAACGTTACACGTGACGTTTATATGAGGAAAACAGAGTGTGGAAACGGGCACGTTTAAAGATTATTGTCCGTGTAATCCCTGCGAAGAGCCGCTGAAAATTAGAAATACTCTAATATTTCTGTTTTTCGTATCAAAACGTACAAACACACATATACACTCTGTACAGTTCAATAACAACATATAGTTATTTAGACGAGTTTTTTTGGAATTTATTTACTTTATTTTATATTATTTCTGACTTTTACGTGATGAGAGAAACTTTGCATACATGCACCATTTTGAATACTCAAAGTACACGTATAAATTGAGGTGATTGAGATACGTGTATAAACTGAGATTGTTGTCAATGTTTTTCTGGTTATTTTTCTCTTCTGAATATTAAATGCTAATAATTAATTATACTATCACATGCTAAGTACTGATAATAATTATACTAATCCTAAATGTCAAAAATTCCAAATACTTATAATACTAAAGATCGCAACTTCATACATTTTCATAATAGCACGGTCTGAAATACTCCCAGGTAACGTGAAATGACATGTTATTAACGTTAGAAACGTAATTAAAACTTCATTTGACGTCGTCATGTTTACCTACACTTCAAAGCGAAATAACTTTTGATCCAGACTTTGAGCCAATGTTAAATTGTTCGCGATCGCCACTAGATGCAATACAAATAATAATAGGTAATACTTTCTTTCGAAATTCTGTTGTTATTTTCGAGGTACACGCTTTACGTTCCAAACATGTTCCCAGAATGAGATCGCCGGCTCGCGCACACCGGGCTCGTCCCCGATTTCCCGGCGACTTTATTAAATGCCCTTTACGAGCGGCAAACATCGATTTGCGCGCGTCGAATACTTATCGATAGGAGTCACGGAATATCCGGCAGCAAGCCGGCAAGCCGACCACGTAGAGAGAAAGAGAGAGAGAGAGGGAGGGGGGGAGAGAGAGAGGGAGAGAGCGCAGGTGGAAAGGACTCCGCCCTTTCGGCGTGGCGCGATCGATCGTTCCCGACTGGCTTTCGAGCGAGCTTTTTCCGCGATCCGGAGGGCTATCGAGGGCTCTCGGCTACTCGCTCGTAGGGACCGCGATTCACGATTTTCCGCTCGAGTATCAGCCGGTCGCTTACTTGTTCGTTCGTTCGTTCGCTCGTTCGTTCCGCGACGCGTACCCGATACGCATTGCGATTTAATACCGCGCGTGTGGAGGTACGCGGGCACGCGTAACACGCGTGGCCCGTGAACGGCGCGTTTGCGGCGTATGTAATCGGATATTATATTCGTCGATCGGGCTGATATCTCTGTCCCATTATGCCGCGGCATGAATCCCATTTGGAAGAATAATGACGGAACGCGGTTTCACGGTGATATTTGAATAGAGGGATAACGGCGGCGATAGGTCGACTACGAGGCGGGGGATCGCCCGGCGAGGATGGCGGAGAAATACGACGAGACTAGGAACGAGAGGAGGGATTGGAGGTGCACCCGGGGCCACTCTCCTCTTTACGGTCGACGACCGTTAGTTCGTTCGCTCGCTCGCTCGTTCATTCGTCCGTCTGTCCGTCCCGAGCGGATCAAAATCAACGGATATAGAGAACACGCCGCGCGCGAAAATGCTCGGCTTCGAACGGAGTCGTTACGATCGGCGTGGAGCTATCATCGAGTTCGCCAAAGCTCGCTTTGAAACTGGACGCGAGCAATCACAGCCGATGTACGTAGTAAGCCCCCGGAGGGTGAGCGGAAACGCTCGAGGGGGAGAGAGGAAGAGCGAAGAGAGAGGCACTCTTTCGCGGCGAATGGATCTTCTTTCAGTCTCGGCGAGCGCAGCGGCCGAACGACAGTGTCGTAGCGTGAAGTTTGTTGTTAAGAGTACGTCCGAATTGAATCGACCAACTCGTAGTTGAGCTGGAGGACGCCTCGGTGTTTATGCATTCGGTATACGCGAACTCTTTATATTTCATAAGAGATCTCGCATTCGAGACTAGTGAAAATTTGCTCAAAACGACAGGAGAAAACCATCCGCCACTCGAAATGTTGCAGTAACGAGTGAGCAAGTCCTTTTTGTGCGAGTGAGTGTCGGCTTTAATCTATTAGAGACAATTTGTTCCAGTGACGACGGAGTAAAGTAACCGGCGAAAAAACTCAGATACAAATAAAAATGTTCACCCGTTGTTTCAGGAAAAATTCGCTTTTTATACGGGGAAATTGTGAATTTCACAGTGAAAATTGCTGTGGAATTTTATAACTGGAAATCGGATCGACATTCTGCAATAATTTATTGTCCTTTCATTTTTCATGTGTACATTAAGAGAAGAGATATTTGAAAACGGTTTATTCGATGGGTATTATTCACGCACGTGTTTACTTCAATCTAAATTATTTTATTTAAATAAAATAAACAGTTGTTTTCGTGAAAAGCAACAGTTTTAGGGAAATATGTATTTTTTCATTTAAAAGAATTTTTTTTAATGTAAAAACATGTATATTAGTTGGGGAGGCCGGATTTAGACGGTATCAGAGATATGTTATTTACGTGCTATTTTTAGTATTTATCTAGAATACACATTGCAAAATGATTGTTTTGGAACATAGACAGGAACATTTTTGCTGAGTTTCATTAAAATCGAAATAATATTACAAGTTAAAACGTGGAAAAAAAACTGATTGGGTATTAGCAGAGTAAATTTTCGAATCTTTTGAAATTTTGTATTAATTTTGTATTCTCTATCTCATGAGTGAATGAAGTTAAGCGACGCGTTACTAGCTAGAATGAAGTTTCTTGCAAGTGTTTAATATATTGTTTCGGATAACAACAGCAATTTTCATTCATAAAATGATTGAACCTGAGTATATGGGCGGACGAGGTAAAGTTGACCCATAACTAAGGGCCGGCAGGAAGACCGCGGAGACCTCGCAACTACTAATCAAGATACATATTTGATATGTGACCTTCTTACTCTGCGCTACTGGGCAAACTGAACTTGGCACCGTAGCAAGATGATCACATTGCAGTATGTTTGTACTTTGGTTATTATAAAACAAGATATACATTAAACTATTAACAGGATCATGGCGGACGTAAACACATAGAAGCAGGTTAGTTCTATTATGTTTGTATAGTCAACAATTAGTTGTCTGAATAACTTTGAAATTTTGAAATATGCGGGACATTTCTCTCCTACAAATAAATACGTTATTAGTGCTCACCGAATAGATATTCCTTATTTTTTAGATATTCTCTTTCTGAATGTGCTATTTGTGAAACTAAAATGTTCAAAAATTTGCCGTTCCCCGCGAAATTCACTATATTAGCAAAATAAATCTCACCACTGACAGTCTCTCTCTATTCCCGCGCTACTAAAAACATAATGAAAAATTGAAAGAATGTACAGAATTAAGAAGAGACTATAATATTCTCTTCGTATACGATGAGTCGCCAAGTCATTGGAATACCGGAGTGACTCGAAGAGACTTGGAGTGTGCGCGCTCTAATGACCGATTACATGGATTTCTCTCGGCGACGACTCTTAACAGCCCGTCTCTGGGTGACGATAAAGCGCGGCCGCGTTATCGTTATCGAGCGACTTAAATAGTCTCTGGCGCGGCCGCTCGGGGACCGCCCGGTACATATTTTATCGCGGATTTATCGAGGGATTTATTTAATGCTTCGTGCTGGGCGATGTAATCTGCATGAGAGAAGCCCCGCGGAGACGGCGGGGCCGCGGTGTGCTCGTCTCTGTGTGCGCTATTAAAAATCATTTTATCATTCGTTGTCCGGTGCGGGAGATTCTCCCGTGGCTAACGTGGAACGTATCGGAATTGTCCCCGGGAAAATTACATTTTTGCCGAGTGAAAATACACAAGCTTCAACAGCTGAACAGCTTCTTCTCTCGCAACTTCTCTCTCCGCGGCGGTGGCGGAAGCGCCTGCCGGATTTTACTTCGACAACATCGCCCGGCATGTCGTTTCGCGGTGCGTTAAGCCCGCTGTGCTCTTATTTATCCGCCGGCAAACAGAATAGCGAGCGACGGCGTCGAGCTATTGCACCGCGCAAATCACGGGCGAAATGATTTTCTCAGTCATTCTCGGCGAACGATTTACACAGCGGAAGGTCGTCCGTGAGATCAGAGACTGGAGAGAAGATGGGAAGGCAGAAGGAGAGAGAGAGAGTATCTTGACGCTGAAAATTAAAGGAGTCTCGACGCTAAGCGAGCACGAACACGACAGAATCTTCTTTTAACTCGAAGCGCCGCTTTTCACTTCGGCAGAATTTAACGCAAGGCTCGTTTACGGGGGCTATTTTAATTCGCAAAAGTTGCGACGCCGTGCAAAGAAGTTGGCGATCCAATTAAGTTTCCGCCAAAGAAACATCATCTTCAAATTTAACGACGGATTAGGAGTTTTACTGCCGCGGGAGTTACCTCGCGGCAAGAGTTCTCGAATAATGGCGTTTAGCCCGGCATATTTCCTCGCGCTCGTGTATAATCATGTATTTATCATTGTTCACGTTACGTTCAAAGAAAAATATATGCTGGAAGGAACTGTACTCTCTTGAAATCTACGATTTCAATTGAAAAATTGTTCCACAACTGATTCAACAGCTGATTTCGAGAGACGGAGTAATGAACATGACGCATGACAAGCGCTCATTACTCCGTCTCTCGAAATCAGCTGTTGAATCAGTTGTGGAACAATTTGATTCACTTCAAGAGAGTGCAGTTCCTACCAGCATATATTTTTCTCTTATCGTGTATTTTTCTCCGGGTGCGGAAAAATTGGTCAAAGGCCAATTACGGAGATTACAAACGAACTGCTTGTCGTTCCACGAAATTCCCGTCAATAAAACACGGAAATCGAGCAGAGGGCGAGAGGCAAATGTTCTCTCCGTGCGTGCTCGTCTCTCCCCTAGAAAAGACATTGCCACTATTGGCTGGCCGTTCGCCGCGACGGAAATTCGCGCCGCCCAGGCACACGTATAGCCCTTCGATGAAAAATTATTTTATTACCGTGGTCGCGCCGACGGAACAGAGTTAGCCGCTGCAAATTATATTCCGTTGTCGAGTGAAAGGGGGCGGACGAGATTGGGCTCGGCTGGAAGGGCCAGGAGGCGCCGTAGTGGAAGAGGGTCAACGAGGGCGGTGGGTTAACGGAAAGGACGGACGGACCGGCCCGGGGAGAAAAAGGGAGAAGAACGCAGGCGACGCCGTCTGCAATTACAATGCCTTAATTTTATGCGCGAAGTTAAGCTCCTTTTAAGAGTCCCGAGAGTGGTTAAGTCCCCCTTACGACTCCCTTCCCCCGTCCTCTGCACCTTGTCACCCCTTCGTGCTCTGCCGGTTGCTCTCCGCGGAACATTCGTTTCGCCAACGGCGCTGTATTCACAAGGAAAGCTGGGGCGTGGCTTCTGCATGGGTCCCGGCAATTATTTTAATTTGTTTAGAGGCCGCCTTTTTCATTCCACTTTCCGTCCGTCTTTCCATCCTGACGCGGCTGTCCGTTACGCGCTCGAGTTCCGTCGTTTCCGTCGACCACCCTTCCGCCGGGCCGTCCTTCATTCGCGGATTGAAGTCTCGCTATCTAATCTCGCCGGACGATCGCGACGAGAACTAGGCTAGCGCATTAGCGGTATTAAAGCGCGAGATGGACGCTATTAATTATAAAATGCATACTGACAGAACGGAAGCGAGGTGCGAATAATGGTGCTACCTCGTCGAAGCGATGCTGCGGGTTCGAAGGTAACGAGGCGTCAGCTGAACATTTCATCATCTCGGCAATTTCAGGCGTCTCGCAATTGGCCGTCAAAGTTTCGAACCGAGCTCGATGAACGCATAGTACGCAACGTAATGTGAATAACGAAATTGCTCGTTGCAAATATTGGAATAATGGCGCGACCATTTTGTGTTGTGAATATTAAAATGAAAGTCAAACATGTAGTGTTACAGGCGAATGAGTTTTCGGAGCGAGACTGACATCTACGTGTATGTTTCGGAAAATAATCGATCTCTTGCGCGCACGATTCTCGTGGAGTAAAATAACATAAAAACATCTCTCCATATATACGACTGCGCGAATGAAAGCTCTATCAGAACGCAATGGATGTCCCCGCGTCAGAACGGAATTAATAATGCAATTTCGACGATCTGGACGTGGAACATGTCGTGGAAAAATTCTCGCAGTCAAAGTGCATGACGGGGTTTATACGATCGTGACATGTTTTATCGCTCGCCAGTTGCTGTTTTTGACGGCGATAATGGATAGCCGGCAGTGTTAATTAAAATTCCCCTGGGGGGATTATCATTCCGAAAAATTCCACATGACGTCCCGGAAAGCGCGACAAAATTCTGACTATTATTATTATCATTAGTTTTGTATCGCGCTGCGTTAAATAATCATCCGAAATGTTCCCGACAATTTAATTTATGTCATCCACGCCGGGAGAGAGACGCACACACACGTGTGTATACGTATCTCACTTTCCTCGTGTAATTCACGTGCAATTTGCGTACAGCAATTTGCGCAGTTTACGCGGGTTTTTTTCTCTTCCTAACTTCTCATTTCGCGCGATGATAAATCTGTCATTACAATGAATTACATTTCCACGAAATATTACGTTTCACTTTGCGCTCCGTTATTTCCATGAACGCACGGCTAAATGCGCCGTCCGCGATTTCATCACTAAACTTGACGCACACACGTGCACTCGTGCACTGAGTAAAAAAAAAATACCTAAGGACCAATGAGTACTCATTCGATAGGTATTATATAATAACATATTATATGAATATAAAATATTTTTCAAATAAGGTAACGCATTTTCTCCAAACCTTAAGGAAACCTCAGCTCTCTTCATGAAAGTAATTGTTTCTATTTAAATTAAATTCTATTTGAACAGAAGAATTTTACAAATCTCTCTTATTCGATTTGAATGAAAGAATTTAGATTCAAATGAATACGCTATTACATTAGTACTTACACTGGAAACAAATTTACTATATCTTATATGTTTGTTTCTCTCAGTGTAGATACGTGGACGCGCGTTCGATTGCCTCGTGTTTTCCATCAGTTTGAGAAGAATCACGATACCGAAATCGCGCGCGATCGACGTAAGAAATGAGACGTCATATTTAGAGCGGAATGATTCAATACAGCAGTGCGCGGTGACGCACTTTTCAACATCGTTCCGACGACGACGACGGTGCTCGCCTTCACGCTTAATTATCCGCGCGACATAACACGACAGTGCCTCTCGCCGAATAAAATCCCCGGCAAAGGATTTACTCGCTCCGCGGCCCGGGAGCAGTCGTCCGTCGCAATTAGACCTTTTTACCCCCGACGTGTGTTCGCGGACTCTTTAATTTCACGTAGACCGCGTAAATCACAGCTGCCGGGCCGCGTTGCGCTTGCAAGAAGCAAGAAGCAACGCTCCCCTCCGCAGCTTGACGCGTTAAATTTGTGGCTAGGTCCGCGACTCGTCGCGCTCATTAAGAACCGATCCAATTTATCTCGGCGGCCGGCGGGAACGAGGGTCGCGCCGGCTGAAGGGAGGAACACGCCGAAACTTGGGCCGCGCGCGATTGACGGGCGCGAGTTGTCGTCGTCGTCTTATCGTGCCAACTTTGCCGTGACTCCGTCGCTCGATTAGACTTACGAAGTCGTTTGAGCGCGAGTCCGCGGCAGCCCGCCGATAATTGACGGCGAAGACGGCGAGATGCACCTGCGTCCCGCCAGTTGATCTTTCAGTAATGGAAATAGAGAGCATTTCTAGCGAAGAGTAAGGGTGAATAGACGTGCACCCTCTGCGCGCTCTTTCAGTGTCCGCTCCTTTTAGAGTAGAAATTTTAAACGGGGATTAAGAGAAGAGTCTACACCAGTTTCTCCTTGCTTGTGTATCAAGATCCTGTAAAGACCGGGTCTTACACAGAGATTCAACGCTTCTACAAATTAGCGCCTAAATTTGTAAATCTAACTAAACCCTATCTTGATATGTCTACTTCATGATCATAATTGAAATGATCATGAATGGCAGCCCTATTTTTTATGAAAGTAGTTGCTTGTTTTATTTAAGTAGAAAAATTTAAGCAAATGTGTTGCCCATCGAATAAATATTTTTTATTTTATGGATATTCTTCCTTAGTATATAAAAATATATGCTATTAATAAAACAAGCGTTTGGGGTATCCACTTGAGCATCAATCTACGACCTGTTCACGAAATTCCATTCGGAATTTGTACATCTTAACCATATCCGAGCCCTACGAAGGCATGTCTATCGTGGGACATCTGTGGCTAAGGCAACTACATACTCATGACCCCCTCAGTTAATTTCTGCCTGGGAAGTGTATAAATCAGATTATCGTCATCGTGTCTGCAGACTGGGATAAGTGGGATAAGTGGGCAGGTTGCAGCGCGAACATATGAACCAACTGGTGATATAGTCGGTCGCGAGTGAGGCTTTTCTTCTTTTAGCGAGACCTTATACCTCCTCCGGAAAGCTCCGACCTGGGAAGTAAGAGGTTATCTGACTCTCTCGGTCGAGTGCACTTCTCGGTCTGTATTGGGTCTCGAGCTCCCGGGGCCCCACCTCTCTTTCTCTTTCTCTTGGACTCCTCGACTATGACGAATTGCGAAAGTTCAGTGAAAAATTGGCCGAAGCCAGATAAGAGCGCCGCGGGGTGTATTGTGCGTCGTACTTTGGTGGTCGGCCATTCGTTCCTCCGCTTACTTTCATCCCCGGCCGACTTAACCCGCATTATTTAGCCCGACCGCCCCCTGCCTCCTCCCCCGTCTCACTCTGTTCCCCGTACCCCTTGCGCTTCTACAGTCGGCCGCGCGCGACGGAAGATTTTCAAATAGCTCCGTCCCGCGGAAAGTTTTCTTCGGGCTGACAAATGCGAATATCGTGCGCCGGACGGCATCCCGAGCTATGCCGAGACTCTTCGCCGTCGCGTCGCTATTTGTGACGCGCGAAACTGCGGTATTTAACTCGGCGGCGTGCGGTGGGTTATATTTCTCGCGGTAATCCCGTGATTTGTATGCACGGCCCGAGGACACTCCGCGAAGCTCGGCGTCTGTGCCGGTCGGACCGAGTATATCAGTCGCAAACAGACTTCCCTCTGATTGCGAACGAGTAACGGAGCACGATAAAGAGAGTGCCGCGATAAGAACTTATTTCGGAGTCTTTCGGGGCTGACGGCGATATCAGATCGCCGGCGGGAATCCCGCTGTTCCGCGTAACTCTTCGTTCTATTAGCGAAAGAGCTTCGCGTCCCTCGCGTTTCATCGCCGTTGCTTTCATCGTGTAACATATAAATGTCACAATAAACGAGTATTATTTATAAAGCCAAATTTGCTTAATTTTTATAATAATGCAGAATATTTAATGATCTAATTACATAATTAATTAAAAATAATTCATCGAAAGTCGAAGTATAAAAATTTATTATTTTTACACATAAAAAATATAGAAAATTTTTGAATTATTTAAAAAATAATAATAACATTTTAAGAGCAAGCTAACATGTGGATAAGCCAAAATGAAAATTTTTTTATGAACAGAGATGGAATTTTTTTGTCGAGGAATAAATCGATATTCTGTAATAATTCACTATCCTTTCGTATCATATGTCCCATTTATATCAGAAACTATTTTAAATGTGCCATTTAAAAATTTGCCATGGTTGTAAATATTAAATTTGCTATTTTTGTAGCAAATTTTATTTTTATCTCCCATTTTATTTTTATAATTATTAATTTGCTATTTACTATTTATAATTTACTGTTTTTCTAGATACTATTTTCCTAGAACATTTGCTATATTACTATGTCCAAGACAGACCTTATTGACAGTCTACTCTTGATAACATAGTAGAATTAAATGAATTTATATGGAAGAAACTATAATTCTTTTTGTAGAAATATTTTAGATTAACAATGGTAAATTCCCATATGTATTCGGATGTAGGAACATGTCCGACAATCGGCGCTTTTATTCTCTAGCTTTCAGCAGCGTGATAGTTCAAGTAGGAATCGAGATCTTCCCTCCTCTTTGAAATAAACGATTTTCGTGATTGTGTTGCAGTTACGACGCGAGGAGTCGGCAGTTCGGCAAGGCAAAATTGTGGAGCGCTCCGAATTTTTGGGGCCACCGGGCGACCTTTCGGCCTAACCCGCCTGCGCAGTTGACAGTTTCGGATCTTCGAGAGAGTGACGAGGGGGTTTACAGGTGCAGGGTCGACTTTCGGAACTCGCCGACGAGAAACTTCAAAGTTAACCTCACCGTTATCGGTGAGTAAACGTCGCCTTTAATCGTCGCTATCAGCTGCGCCCGAGCGACGACATATATCACGTCACACGTATAAACGTCGCTACACCGAAAGCGGCATATTCCATTTATCGCCGTGTCAAGCGGTACACGCGTATTTTTCATGCCATTCGCGCGCCAATCGATATCGACGCTGTTCAACGCCCGAGAATCGTTCCTGTCCGCTGGCTCCTCTCGCGTTTTCCTCGCGCCGCAAAGCTCTGCTCTGGCTCAAAGCTATCGCTCACCTGCCTTTGGCTCGCAATCAAATCGAAAATATATCCGAAGTGCGTTGAGTCGCAGTTTACAACTCCGTTCGCAAAACAATTCGTTCATAATCACTGCTATGGATTATGGAACGGGCGGAAAGAGCCGAGGAAAAGGGGCAAGTTCCTCGGCGGGGTGTGATAGCGCTCCGTAACGTCTCGGAGGAAATCGGCTGTTTTCGTTTCCGCGGCGAAACTTAGACTTTTCGTGCACGGAACTAACTCAAGGCTCGTTAAACTCTGACGAAATTGCGCCCGAACTATCCTCTTTCTGCGCGAGCCACGATTATTTCCCCTCACGCACTCCCGCCCTGTGCTCTGTCCTCAGCTCCGCGAAGCTTCGCGTTTGCTCTATGAATATTTATCGAAGGATTTCGTCGATCTATCGGCTTGACTACGATGACAATTAGCGTTCTAATCGCGACATTAATCGTATTCGATAAGTTACAGCGCGAGTTGCTCCTAGAATTAAAAATGTTCTTTCAATATATCATATTATGTTATATATTGTATATTCTATCAACACAGTGTGTTAATACAATAGATGTACAATTGTATTGTATTGCATAGAACGCACACATCGCGTAAACGATGTGAATATTATCGTATGCATCTCAGACCTGTATTAATAGTCCTTACTTGGAACTTGTCTCATGTAATATACTCAGACTTCAATTTATAGTCAGATATGAGCTTTTCAGCTGAGTCAGCGATTATAAATATAAATATTACATATATTATAATTCAAGTGAAAAACTTGGATATATAACTCTGAATAAACATCTGATTTAAGAGAGGGGAGAGAGAGAGAAAGAGAGAAATGGATTTCAACCGGTAACTATTAATACCGAGCTCAGTATTAATAGTTTTACTAATTTAAAAGCCATATTAATAGTCATTAGTTGAACCGCCTCAAATGCGAGATACTGAGATATAAATTCAGAATTAGATAAGAGCTTTCCATTTGAATTTCGATTTCAAATATAAATGTCACATAAACTATAAATCAACTAGAAAACTTGGATTTCTAACTCTGATTCAGGATCTGAATATATTATATGAAACAAGTTTCAGATAACGACCATTAACACGGACCTAAAACTCATTAATAGTCATTATTTGAGATTTATTGCAAGTGACGTGTTCAGATTTGAACTTAAAGTTAAGTGTGAGCTATTTGTTGAATCGCGGTTACAAATGTAATGCCACGTGCTCAATTATATGATTCAAATAAAAGACCCGAAAACCAAACTCTAAATTTAAACCTGAATATGTCACGTGGGACAAGTTTCAAATAATGACTATCGAAACGAGCCTCAATCACGACATAACCGCCGGATAAACCTCCGGGAAAAGGATAATGCAGGTAAAGCAATATAAATCTCAAAATCTCGACTCCGCCGTGTTCGTTTTTCAAGCGGAAAACTCAGGCTTTTCGCGCGCGAGCAGCTGGCTAGCATGGGCTCGTTAAACTTTCACAAAATTGCGCTCGAACGAGGAAACCCGACGGAACCAGCCGCCGATACTCCGGCGATCGTCGTTGCGATTGGCGAGCCGGTCCCAAGAATGGTCGTTAATCCGGGACCGAGCGCGACCACTCGTACAATCAGTGGACCATTGAAAGCGATCCTCTGTAAACGATTGCGCTGAGAGCCCCGTCGATTGGCCGGCTTGTCCGTACTTTGATTCGCTCTTCCGTCGACGTGGCCGTTAAATCGCAGAGCCGAATCTCCCCCGATAACAAAGCTCTCCGGGATTATTTGCAAAGTCGTTGATAATTGCAGCTGAAACTTCCCCTCGTTCGCTGCCGGCACACGATAATGATCGCGGACTGATCGGTTAATCTGTCGCGGCTTTGCACACATCGCCGACTTTTTATCCGAGCGGAAGTCATAACGAGAGAATATATAGAAAGTCAAAATAGGAAATTAGCGCGGTCATCGCGTTTCAGGACAACGCACTCGACATTCATTCGGGAGAAGAGATGACTTTCGCGCGCTCAAAGCTCGAAGATTAATAACGCCTTGCAATGATTGAAGGAATTAATCGAAATGTTTCGCTCAATCGACCTGTTATTTCTGAATAAATTCCACATTGAAATGGGGCCGGATTGAATCTGTGCGCGAATGAATCTCCATTCAGATAAATCAGCGCGCGGATATGAATAGTATCTTTTATTCGCGCAATATTTTGCGCGAATGAAACTTATATTTGCGTTGTAATGGCCTATTTTGTATCGCATAATGATTGGGATCTGTTATAAAATGGAAATGCAAACCTGCCATTAACAAAATGTCGAAAATATGAATATTTTTAACTGCGAACTGCACGATATATGTACAATTATTGTCGCGATGGAGGAGTTCGCGTGTGTACTACACGGCAAAGGCATAAAATGTGTGAGCGAACATAATTATCTCGTGGACAAATGCTTTTCATTTGGAAATATCGTTGGCGATTAGCGCGCATTGTGTTAGAATTATTTTGCATTTTCCTTGTAACGAAGAGGGGAAAAAAAGGATATAGATTTCAAGCCGCGATAAGCTTTTACGGACAATTGTAATAACAGCGCCGTCCTGTTGTTTCGTCTCGTGTAAATAATCGCTATCGCGCTTATAACGCGAGCAACTTGACGGCGCGAAATGGGGGAATCACAATGTAGTAATTAATACTCAGAGTGCGCCAAATCGATACGATACGCGCGTCAACTCGTATAGAAAGTTCAATTTCCCACTTTGTAGGAAGTTGCGCGGAGCAGTGTTTCGCGTTTCCACAATGGCGAATAACATTACGTCGATCCGTTGTAAAGGCGAAACTAAACGTAATTAGCGCACGCGAGCGTTTACACATAAATGCAGTATCGAAAATACTTAAATAACAGCTTGTCTCGAATAAAAGGGGTGTATTAGTATTCACACAGCGCGCGCGTAAGCCGTCGGTTAAATTGGACGCGCGGTAAATACGCTCTAACTTTGCAACGTCGATCGCAGCGAAGCCTTTCGTTCCGTCGACGACCTCGCGTGTATCTTGAAGTGTCGTTCGCGCGTCGGCAAATACCGTATTACGTAATCGAAACCGAGCGTAGTGCCGGGGAGAGAAACGATCGGCGACAAGTCCGACTAGAAATTTATCCTACGGTTCTCTGATGAGATTGATCGGGTAATTGTTTCACACCACAATCAGAGATATCTGGTTCGTGCACCGAGAAAATTTTATAGTAAAAATTACTACAAACTTTTCAACCTAGGAATATTCCGCAGTAATTGATTGTTCTTTCATTTTGCGATACTCCCAACCCAATTTGACCATCGATCTATTAAAGCGGCTTAAAATGCGAACCTTTGATTTCGCGTTCCGTCGAGGATGAGAAGAGATCCTTTCAAGTTCGCGTGGCTATTGTGAACGAGTTTGAGAAAAGTCCACTGCGCAGCAAAATAATCGCGCAGAGTACGTTCAGCGATACGATGTGCGAGTAAATGTCTCCACGTTTGAAGAGAATTTTGTAGTGAAAATCGCTATAGAATTTTATAATTAGAATAATATAGATCGACATTTTTTATAATAATCCTTAACAAAACATAGACCTTACTGACAGCCTATATCTCGGTATTATTAGAAGCATAGTACAATTGACAAGGATTTATATGAAAAAAATAAACTATAATATTCTTTCTATGCAACTGGGTGCGATTTTTGGAAAAAGTCCACGCGTTCTTCGCGAGAGGAGACAAATCGAGAAGATATCATGAAACTATTCGCAAAGTTTCCGATCGGAATCATTCTCAATTATTTCCTAGGTCTTTGTTGAATTTTTCAGGGAAAATTGAATAATTCTGCAACCTTTTTCGAATAGTTTCATAACACTTATCCTGAATCCCTCTGACGCGATGGACTTTCCTTCAGTTCACTCTATCTCACTTGTCAGCCGTTTCTCCCATATATCTGCGGTCATTGCGGACGCATCCAAGATTCGTGAAACTTGGATTGCCAATCGAAGGAAATTAATCGGTCGGAGCTGTAGAGTAGCATTGCGACGGACTAGCCCGGTTCGTCGAATAAACACGCGCTAAATAGCGCAGAGGTCGCGAAAGCATTCGGGCTAACTGGATCGCCAATCGTTGCTGTTTTCTTTTAATCAAAACTCGACGGAGCGTCGCGTAGATCGTCGCGCGTCGCTAACTTAAACAACCTGACCTCGCATTAATGCCCGGATAGGTTAGGTAGCCGGGTTCTCTTCTCCGGGCACAGCGCAGGAACAGGACCGAGGCCGCCGACTGGCAGGGAAGGCGCGGCGGGGAAGAACGTAATCGAATAGGGGTAACATCTCGCAGGCGAAAGGCCATCGACGTCGAAACGCCGCGGCGGCGCTTCGTTTTACGCCTCGACGCACGCGAGCGCCGCACCGGTCGGGTTAATTCCGAGCCACCACACGGTGCTTCGAAATAGGGGCGAGCGACGGACATTGCAAGGCTATATGGAAGGATAGATAGATAGATAGAGAAAGAGAGAGAGAGAGAGAGAGAGAGAGAGAGAGAGAGAGAGAGAGAGAGAGAGAG
>NW_022639476.1:1136282-1208043 GCF_010583005.1 Odontomachus brunneus
AGAGAGAGAGAGAGAGAGAGAGAGAGAGAGAGAGAGAGAGAGAGAGAGAGAGAGGAGCTCGGATCCGCCTGCACCTCAGCTATACCTGCTGTATGTATATCCGCCCTCAGAGGTGAGCTGAAACAACCTTATCGTGACTAAACCCTTCGTCGCTTATGTTCTTTCTTTCTCTGTCTCGCGCGCGTGCACGCTCTCTCTCCCTTTGTCTCTGTCCCTTCATCAATTTTTTCTTTTTTTTCTTTCTTTGGCGTACATCGGTTACCCTTATCTCCCTCTCATCCTGGGGCATTTATTCTTCAAAGATGCGTTCTCTTGTCGCTGGATTCCCCTCGGTCGATCCCTCCTTCCGCGTTCTCGCTCCGCGTTCTGCCTCCGCGACGCGCCCGCGGTATCTCCCGGCACGCATCGCCTGCTTTTCCGTCGCGTTTCCTCCGCGTCGTTGTAATTTTCCCGCCTCGAGACTCCGAGAGTCGTTAGCTCATTGGATAAAGGAGACGCATGCCCCAAGGAACCCGACCCCGTCGTCGTCGTTGGAACTTGGGAACAAAAGCTGTGCGTCGAGTCGACTCATGCTAATCCTATTAGGATTTACTTTAGATTTTGACGAGCCCTGGCCCTCTGTCCTCTGGCGCGCGCCTCGGGGACGCCTAATCGCCGATTACGGGCAAATTAGTTTCATACTATCTCTCATCCCTCCCCATCTGACGTCCAAACTATTCCGGCCACTTATTTAGCGTACGGCCACCGTTGGCGTCCTATCCACTTAATTGATCGCGTGTGTGTTTGCGTGTACCTACTTAATCAGCCGTCCACTCCGACGTTTAATCGAGAACGAGCTCGGAAAGGCACTCATCTTCCCTCTCTCTCTCTTCCCCTCGTACGAACTGCAGAGATTCTCGCGGCCGCAAAATTAATTCAAAGAGTTTAAAAGGTCGGTGGAGTGGTCGGTGTAATTGTGTTGATTCAATTATGACGTACGGACTCGCTCGTATTCTCGCGATTTTTTACATTTCCTAGCCAACTGCCGTATCGTTTAAATCCTTCTGGTTCTGGGGGCTCTTCGACGATACAAATAGATTCTGTAATCCTCGGCAGGATGCGTCGCGTCGGAATAACTGGAATTGCGTCTCATCGGAGAAGTGGCACTGCGTGCGATTCCCCGAAATCGATACTTCACGCTGGATATTCTCGTTTAAGCCCCTTTATCGGTGATTACTCGCCCGCCTCCACGAAGGAAGATCGGCACAATGCCCTGAAGAGAATCGAAAATGCCCGATACTGTCGGGAGCCGACCTAAAGATCGAAATTGTCACTTTGCCATTCGCCTCCCCCTTTTTCCGTGAATAACGCGTGTGTCTCATTCAAGAGGCAACAAACGAAAGATTGTCTAACACCTCGCCTGCGTTTTTTTTCCGGGTTAGCCGCTCTCTCTCTCTTTCTCTCTCTCTCTCCCTCTCTCTTTCTCTCTTTCTCTCTCTCTCTCCCTCTCTCCCTCTCTCTCTCTCTCTCTCTCTTGACCTTCTTACATCGCGCTCGATAAACGGTACAGTCATCTCTCCCCGACTGTTTTTCGCGCAGAACGTGTCCGGAATCTCTCATGAAAATTAAATACCGCGCGCTGAAGATGATGGATACATCCCGCGAACGACGTACCACGACCTTCTCCCTATCTCTCTGTGCACCGGTGGCGGTGATGGCGGAGGGAGGCGCTCGGAAGGGTGACTTACCACGGATAGAAAGAGCGAAGCCGAGCGGACACATTTTGAAATTTAGTATGACGGAACGGGCGGCTCGTATTTTATCGTTAGCAGATTCCCCTCCCTCCTCCCCCCCCGTCCGCTCCCATAGAAAATTCAGGGCACCGAGACGCGCGACTGTGTCGGCCACGAGGCAACCGACCGCCGTACCTACATCCCATCGGACCCGGCTCTACCACGATTCTCTGTCTGTGGGAACGAGCCCTCTATTTCTTCCTGCTTCTAGTTTTCGCGCGTGTTTCTCGACTTTCCGACGTGGATGCATCCTCGCCGGCTCGTTAAAATGCTTTCTCGGTTGCGCGAACGTTTCGCGCGCTTCGTTAGCTCATTTACCGGTCTGGCAAATGTTTCTTCGCGTGTTACCGTTTCCCTTTTTCCTTTTCCCAAGTATGTGTTTATCGATCACATTAACATAAAAGAACGTCTGGACGGGGCTACGAGGAGAAGATTCTATTAAGTAAAGGGAAGGTTTGCACTGAGAAGAAAGCGTTTGGTGCTTGCAACTGTAATTGCACGGCGAAAGAATTATCGTCGGGAGAACTATTTTTCTTTTTTTCAGTAAACGTTGCTACGGTGTTAGCGACAATAGACCGTTTTATATGCACACGAGAAACAGGATTTTGTTGGAGTAACGAAGTTTCCGGCGACATATGAATGAACCAAATATTCCGGTTGAAATTACCGGAATTCTGTTTGAGTTAACAAGATTTCTGGTTAACTTGAACTTTAATCGGAATTTTCTGGCTCATTCATAATTCACAAAAAATGTCGCGTTAATCCAACCAAGCGATCTTCTTCAGGACGTATTGCCACTATCACTTTTTTGTTAGAACGACAGAGAGATATAGTTGGCGCCGAAATGACCATAATTTTAGTGAGATTAATCATTTTTTCTCTCAACGTCCGCTTCTTCCAAAGTATATACTTCGTGCTGAGACTCTTATACCGATATTATCAATGTATCGCGAGTCAAGCCGTTCGTCCGGCGTATGACTGAGAGATAATGTACGAGTAGTTCTTAACATTTACCGCTGTGAATGTCGAGACTGGGCGTACCTGAAACGAACTTTCCCTTTGTAAGAATTTGACGAGACTGCAGCAGCTTTATATAAGTTTTACCTTCGTTAAATATCTTGGCAATTAACGATCAAATTAAGTTGCCGTTAAAGTAAGCCCGTTTGAAGTAATCTCGAGACGACGTCTTCTATTTATATCTTAAAAGCTTAACTCTTGCGAAATCTTTATAATCAGCGACACGAAATACTCGCGTAATTACATCCTTTTGGGTATTTTTGTTAAAAGAAGAGCTAATTCCATAATTAATGAAGATACTGTAAGCGATAGATTAAACTGTAAGACTATTGTCATAATAAATGCGGGTATAGGTGTATACATCGTGTATGGCGACGCATTCTTTGCGAATCTGACGGTTATAATTTGTTGTTGCATTATAATGGAAACGTACGTTCGACGAAGTCGACATGTCTTCCGCGCTCAAGAACCGATGCGAAAGTTTCTTACGAAGCGGGAAACGCGATTGAACGGACGGGTAAGGACATAAAAGAAGGAAAGGTGGCGGAAGTTTGCCTCCTTGAGCGCGGTTAGGTGAGACTCTAAAAAAATCATGAATCAGAGACGAAACGAGCCTCAATAATGGATCGTCCAATCCGAAAACTTCGCCGCCGAATAGGTCTGAAGGATGACGGCGTATCTGCCGCGAAACTCGCCACACACAAGTGCTAAACTTTGGTCTCCTGCGACATTTACAACTCTTGTTGCAGAAAATACGGCACGGGCGCGATGTGAGTTTGATCTCCTCTTAAATTGGGTCAGGGGTGATTATCTGTGTAATTATAAACGTGCTCGCGAATGCTCGCTCACAAAAGAACCCGCACTGGGACAAAGATGTTTGTAACTATAATCATAGGTATATTGCGACATTTATTGTGGAAAATCGGGCTGGATTCCAATTAGATCCTAAAGTATTACCTGTGCGGGAAACGGCGGATTTGTGGACAATAGCGCGAGTCGTTTTGCGCGAATAAAATTTCTTATGTCCTGTCCTAAGTTGAAATACAACTTTCCATGATATAAACTTTTGCGATAAAACGAGCCGCTGATGCGGACAATATTCGGCGCGATCGATTTTTTCGAAAACAAATCAGAAACATTGTGCTTGCCGTTGCTTTCAACACGTGTCGCACAAAATAACGTCTGCAAGATTTATTTCTTCGTCCTGATCACCGTATTATTGTATGGATCAGAGTACGAAAGACCGAGCAGAAATGCATTCGAAATCTTATCCGCGAAAATGGCGCGCCACCCCATTCTCCCCGTTCTTTGAACTGCGAGAACAGCGCGACGCTCATTAGTCGGGAGCAGTGCTCCCGTGGCAATTCCAAAGCATCCTGTTTTCCAAGGAAACCTCGCGATCGCCGGGAACGTTGACCGCTTAAAGAGCAGAAAACGAGCGCGACGGAGGTTCTCGCTGCTGTGTTGTTGCGCCTCCGCGCGGCATTGTACTATATCGAACACATTCACGATTTTTCCGCCGGAGCCTCGCAGAAAACCGACTGGCTGGCAGATGAAAGCCTCGTTACATCGGTCGGCGAACTTGCGAGCGAAAGCACCGCAGTTTGTACGCGTCGTGTTTTGTTTAACGCAAGCAAGCGTGAGAAGGAGAGAAAAAAAACAAGAAAAAAGAGGGAAAGAATCGCGAGCGAATCGCCGTTCTTGTTGCGCGTGAAACAATCCGCGGCGTCGCCCGACGTTCCGTGTTCAACAGTGAGGAAAGTTATAATTGCGAATTACACAATTTTTTTTGTCCTTGCACCCTCGTGATAACGATGTTACTCGGCAACGGCGAGTTATAATCTTTTTTTTTGGGGGCGCGCTCTGCTCGAGAGCACAGTCGCGATACGTAGGAAAGGTATAATTGTTTTATTTTCGCTCGTGAAAGCTCGTTATTGCAGGAAATGAGGTTTAAGCGGCGGATCGCTTAAAAGTTCCCCTAGACGAGTTGAAAATTCAGTAACAGCTGTGTTCGAGATATTCCGGAATTTTAATTTTAATTAACATGTAGAGAGGTAGAGAGAGAATGTCGAGATGGTCCCGCAGAAACAAGACATATACGATGTTGAGTGCAAATATATCTCATGCGCGTGTATGCGTGTGTGTGTGCGCGCGCGAGGGAAGAAGAGGAAGACACATTGTAGAGCCCTGTTTTTGCGATATAAAAAATTGGAAAGCACAACATGCCGTGAATCATAATAGATTCCCGGTTCTGTGGGTCTTTCGGTTTTTTTCGTTGACGAGATCGCGCTTTGGGGTTTCAAAGGAAACTAACGGGGAGATTCATGAATGGTCCACGTGCCATATTTTTTCATCTCGGAGAGGCCGTCCGTCTTCGTCCGTTTTCGTACGATGTTCCGCGGAATCTCGTCGGTTTCGTCCCTATCGGGCCCTATTTATTCTGTCTAACGCGCCGGTTCAAGAAGGCCTAAGTACCTAATTTTTATTATTTTTTTAAATAAGTTGGAGTATCCCGACTCTGTGTCAAAATTAAGAGTGCTACTTGAATGCTAATACCGCACGTCCGATTTGAGCGCTCGAGTACACGCAAAAAAATGATTCAGTAATATCAGCTAAACCGCAGTAACTGATTCAAACTTAGTCAAAAGGCTAATCGTTTAACTGTCTTTCACTGTTAAGAATTGGCTATGACAGCTAAGATGCATTCGCTATGAAATACAAATATATTAGGTGACATTAAAAATTCACATTATTTCAAGTAGCTAAGAAAATGGCAGTTATTCCTAAATTTCTTATCGTATGCATATATTAAAGAAGTTTACAGTCATTTATTTCTAGCAGCTAATATTTCTCGCTGTAGCACCTAAGTTTAACAGCGAATAAATTTAGCGTTGGTAATATCGACATTAGCTGTCCCTATTTCAGTGACACATCTTATCTACCACAGCTATTTTTTAGCTCTGGAAGCTAGTTCTTTTTTTGCGTGTAGCAGGAATTTCGAGATTCTGATCGCATTAGCTTTTTGAAAATAGGAACGCCAGCGTACACCACAATCTAGACATTATAGAATAATATAATAATGTAGAATAATATGATGCATTTCATCATCATATTAATACAATAATGCATTAGCTGATTAATCTAGACAATATTCAACAATCTACCGATGTAATTTTAACTCGCGCGAATCCAGAGATGGCTGATGACCGTGCAATATATGCGTGTGCATAATTAATAATCTCTTCAAAAATGCACGACCTCATTTCTGACGTAAGCTAAAATTCTGAAATAAGTTAAAATCAACGTTATCTTCGCAGTCTTTTTCGGTGCATGTTATTCGCGCAATCTTATCTCATTAAATATTGAAGCGTTTTAAATAAAGCAGGACCGAGACTCTTCAAGACGCCTGAAAATTACGGATACGCGCTAACGGTCGCAAGAACTGTAATCTCGTCCGCGATTTTGCAGTCGGGCTCCAAAGTCGCGAGCGCGTTTTTGCAAAACTAAATCCGCGCTCCGACACCGAGCATAAATCACCAATCCCGACAAATTCCCGTACGTTCTCGGCGACGCGTCCCGCTCGCGACGTGTCGCGATAAAAATTGCAGGAGCACGCATTACAATTGAATGTGCCGGTCGTACGTCATATTCCCCCTTAGCGGGAATCTCTGCTCGCGGATTCGACAGGATACCCGGGATTCCAGTTTCGAGACGAGACCTCCTCCCTTTTCTGAGTCGTACCGACGATATCGATGGAGGTCGCGGTCAGTTATTCCAGTCACGCGTGGGATTCACCGTCATCCTCGATATCCCCGATTCGGCGTGCCCCGTCGCCCGTGTCTGTCCGGGATCTGCCGTATGGGACGTGTCCCGAACCGAGCGGCTTTCTCCGTGCCACTTTGTGATGTTTTCGCGTCGAGAGAGGTTTCCGTCTATTTGGTATATTTACGCACGCAAAAAAATTTCAGTTGGTGCAACCAAATAAGAACCAACTGAAAATTAGGTGATCAGAAGCGATATCTCTGCTATGAAAACTAATATCTCTGTTGTCGCAACCGAGAATATTCGTCTGAACATTCAACGATATTAGAACTCGGTTGAAGCCTCATAAAGGAATTTTTCTGTTCCTACAGCCGAGTTTTCGTCTGATCCCTGAGCAATCGAAAATTTGGTTGCATCAACAGAATTGTTTTTTCCGTGCGCTGTGACGCGTTTAGTTAATCCCTTTTCACTTTAAGTGAATCGGTGAAACATCATTGAAAGCAGTGAGTATATTGATTTACAATTATAAGTATAGCACTGAAACTGCTCAGTGACTATTCACTGATTCACTTTAAGAGAGTTCCTTTCTTTTCCTTCTTCTCCTTTCCTTCCTCTCTCTTTCACCAATTATCCTCAATTACCATCAATTAGCGGCCCGAGATTACGATTGATCATAGTAATAATTTTTATATAGGATATCTGAGTTGATGTGTCTGACTGCTCGTGTACGGGTATAGAACACATTCAATTGAGGAGAAAATCGTCTACCATTTTGTAATCTACCGCGGTAATCATCGAGATATTAACGGAAGAAACTTGACCAATCGATACGTGTGATACAGTGGAACGAGTTCTGCAGGGCAGTCTGGAGTTCCTCAAGTCGGAGTTGGAACACCGTCCGCCATTTATAGGGAATAGGATTCGTTCAGGGGCTGCAAACGCTTTGAAGCGTGTAAAGAAAGATTGTGACTGGTCTATATGGAGCTTCGTGCTTGCAGCGTCAAATGGACTTGCTCTGAGTAAGAAAGAGAGAGAGAGAGAGAGAAAGGAAGTGAGAGAGAGAAACTGCAGCGTGCTTCGTCATTTCAGTCTTAGAGCTTCTCTCTCACTCACGTCATCCTTAGAAATAGCGAGCAAGATGCGGACCAATCAGAGATCATCAGGCTTTGCCCTAACTCTAACTGGAGGAACTTTATAGTAGCCTAAAGAGATATATCTTGAGATTTCCTAATCTCCTAGCAACGGCAAATATAAAAAAATGTATTTTTTCGTATTTGAGAAAAGAGTATTTTATATATTGTATAAAAGTAAATATATACTCATTGAATAGATATATTTTTTATCTTTTAAATATTGTTTCTATCTATGCTATTCATATATATTATTATAATTTTTATTATTATTTTTATATTATTATAACTTTTATTTATTATTATATTATTATAATTACAACGATGGAGTGCCACTTTAATAAGAACTTTTCAGAAATTGGAAAAAATCCTGAAGATCTTGTGAAGTGGACGCTCTTGAGACTAAACGCCGCGATAGTCAGTTGCTTAGCGCGCTCTGCAGTATTTACTAAACACTTATTTCAGCGAGCACGTGCTCGAGACGTCATGTGGAGGCTATGCGAGAAAGGGAAGAAGATAAGGCATTGCGTGAATAACACGTCGCACGGCTCGCTATCCCAACTTCGTGGACCGCATTGCATGTGTTTATTCGTCAATTTTTTTCATTAATATTGGGAGTACAAATTAGTTCGGTCTATTTTTTTGTGGTCAAAAATGCATTTATTTCAGAACAAAATTAATGAACAGATTAATCAAAGTATTGTCCATCGCTGGCTACTACTTTTTCCCACCTCTCAGGCAATTTTCGAATTCCATCTCGAAAAAATGTCTCGTTTTTTGAGGCGATCCAAGTTAGGAGCCAATTTTCGATTTCTGCGAAAGAAGTGAACCGGTGACCTGCCAAATCGTGCTGCATCCATCGGAACAACCAGTAATCAGAAGGAGCAATGTCCGGCGAATACGGCGCGGTAAAATATCCCACTTGAGCGTTTTCAAATAATTTTTTACGACTTTTGCGACATGAGGCCGAGCGTTATCATGCAGAAGAATAACTTTGTCATGTCTTTGCTCGTATTCCGGCCGTTTTTCTCGTAATGCACGGCTCAAACGAATCAACTCCCAATGATTCTGCAAGCTCCTCTTGCGTTTGACTCGGATCTTCATCAAGTAATGCCTCCAATTCTTTGTCTTCGAATTTTTTTGGCTGTCCAGAGCGAGGCTTGTTTTCAACGCTGAAATCACCATTCTTGAAACGTCGAAACCATTCCCTACATGATTTATCAGTTGGAGCATTGTCACCATAAACTTTTACATGCATTCGATGCGCTTCAGCTGCACTTTTCTTCCAATTAAAACAGAAAACTAAAACCTCCCGCAAATGCTGCTTAGTTAACACAAAATTTTACATATTCAACACAGTAAAAAACAGGGGTTTTGTATGAAACTCACAGCGATATAAACTGAATATTATTGACAGATGTCTAACCTTTCTGAAATCACCGAAATCAGCTGTCACTATGAAACATTTATAACAGCCAGAGCTATCTTTTGAAAACGGACCGAACTAATTTGTACTCCCAATATCTCAATAATTATCGTAGCAGTCAGTACAAAATGCTAAGTTATTTTCTGTTCAATTTAACGAGTTTGATCTGTACACGAATAATCAGACATCTAAATCCAGACGTCCTAAACGCCGTTTATAGCGTATTGTACTGAACATACGCGTGCATTTGTTTATAGTTTACGTTGCGTGCAGTGCAGAAAATGCGTATTACTGAATAGAGCCAGTATATACAGTTACTGTCAGCCCGTTTTAAACGCGGGTTTTTAAAAAATAACTGAACGCTTTGCTTTTGATGTTTTTTTGCAGCTCGCACTTCCATCGATTCTACCCTCCCTTTCGACGAGAAGCGGAGGATGTACTATGCATACACGCGAATACGCAATATGTCTTATGCTCCGCAATTTCACGATTGCACTGCAACAACGCGGATGCTTCGATTAATTACGCGGTTGGATTAATTACTAATCAGGTGTGATCGATAATGAGGCGGCAATAACGCGGGAAACCGCGGCTCTGATTAACAGTTACATCTACTACACGATGGAAATCTCATCCGTTCGTTTCCTGATATAATATGGTGTGGATATCGGCGTTACCTGTCGATCAAATTTCGCCTCGTTGATTTGCCGATCAGTGGCTTTTTACGGCGAGTATCTCTGTTCGAGTTTTCGCATTATGGTCGTCGGCGGAAAGGTATCCCTACTCGTACAGATGACGAAGAATGATGAGCATACCGCTGCAATCGGTGTATTATCACGGGGAAAGAAATCTGTTTCTGCGACTGAAAACCTCGCGGCTAGCTTGGCAGATTTATATGACCGCAATGTACGGATACATATTATAACATTAAATTTTCTCCAGAAAATTACATAGATTTGCTGAACAAACCAACCAATCCTTGCCGTCCGCGTTTCTGCAACGCGGAAAGTTCCACGTGTTCCCGAGAGAAACCCACGAAACGGAAGGCTCCTTTCTTTTCTTTTCTCTCTCTCTCTCTCTCTCTCTCTCTCTCTCTCGCAAATCAGTCTGATATTCGAAGTTGAGACAGAAACGCTTCGGGTCACAGCCGCGGGAAAAGGAAGCGAGGTCCGGTGATATGGGCAGGCGATCTCTTAAAAAGCGACAACGGGACCCTCGCATGATAAACGCCCGGATCTTCGCGGAGCACAGCAGGTGCAACGGCGACTAAGTATGTAATATCGCTCTAAAGCCGGCAGTAAAAATTCTTCCGGGAGTCCGCGCACGTGATCTATCCTCACTAGAAACTAAACGACTGGGCAAAGAGATTCTCCCCGTGACTCGAGGTAACGACCGTCGCGGAAAGGAGCGTCGCGTAAGCCCCGATGTAAAACGTTTGTTACCGAAATTATGAAACACGGCGACGTCGTTGCAACGGTGTGCCCGTTTGTTGCCGATTCATCGTCGCGCCACGTTTCAACGTATTAAATTATAATTTATACGTCCCTTAAACCTCTGTTATAAATGCCGTGACTTAAAGCCGCAAGAAACGTGCGAAAAGAGCTTCAGCCAAATTACACGCTTATGCATTCCAAGATAACACATCTGGATTCGCGGTGTAGGAACCGACGAGTTGTGGGCGAAAAGTAGGAGAAATGAGAGGAAAACCCGCATAGAATAAGAGATTATATCTGGGAATAGGAATAAGTTGCAACTGAATAAGTCAATAAATATGTTTCAGAAACACTAATGTATCAATGAAATACTATAATTATAAATATTATAATCGAGATCGCGAGGTAAATAATTAAATCGGGGAGAAATAGAGATAAGCACCTCACGGCATCACTCATGGATTAAAAGACTCGAAATCCTCTCGGTTATATCTGCTAGGAGAAATAACTACTCATTGAGTAAATCTGTAGATATTTCAGAAACCGCATATCAGTGAATCATTGAGTTATACACAGATTTTCAAAATGTTCTCACGGGTTACCAGTGATATAATTATGACTTTTCTATATTGTATAACTCATATAATGTAAATTTATGGTCTACTAAAGTTACTTCTAATGGGCAGAAATCCAAATTTAACACCCTCCTTTCTATGCGTCAGTATCACACGCGTCAGTTGTCCCGCAGAATCATCTCGTTGCAATGCGCACAACCGTTTCGATCGCGCACTTCGGCAAGATGATCGTGCCACGGAAATGGTACGGTTTTTCTCTGAGGCGAAATTGTGCGCGCATAAAAGCGCGACACAATCGACCATACAGACAGACAGGCAGGCAAACGCACAGTCCTCTATACGATATTGTCTATAAAATCGACGATACTGTTCTTCCCCCGCGCTTAACGTCGTTCTTACCGGTAACGATAATACTCGGTAATGCTGAAAGATTCTCACGGCGACTTCAGATCGCTCTTTACCGGCTTCGGTTACACGTTGTAACGGGCCGTAAGAAGATTACTCGAAATTCGACGCGCACGAAAATTTCTCGCGACGGCGGTTACGCTCAACCCTCTCGAAGAAATCGTAAACTTCGGCGAAGGGATGATGCGAAGCCGTCGTAAAAGTCTGGCAAAGGGACGACGACGACGCGACGGGAAAATTCGCGGAAAATACGACGAATGGCGCTCTACATGTAGCCAAGCGCGCGCGCGCGGATCACGAAATACGAAACGCGCGCGACTGCGTTTTTCCCACGCGCGATTCCTGAGTGTTTTCCACTCCGAAGAGAGCCGGCGATTCGCCTTACAATCGTTCAACAGCTGTCCCAGTGGATATCGTCGACGATGTGTTTATATGCAGATTGACGAGAGGAAAAAGATACTTACGAGAAAGCGTACTACTTTATTTAAAAAAAAAAAGAAAATTGTTTTAATTCCAGGTATTCAGGTTATATCGACAGAGCACTCGTTTGCGTTAGATTTCCGCGTTCACGCCGATAACATTCATCACCACGATTTAATCGCTCGCTTGCTCGTTTTATTTACCTGGTTTAATCGGACGGCGAGTGAGAGCTCCTTGTAAATGATTTGTCACGCACGGGAGGGCGCGTGTTCTCGCATCCTTTCATAGGAATCCGCTCCCTTCGTTGGCGCAATGATTTTTTAAAACGCAACGGGCGCCGTCGTCGTCGTATGTGGCATCCGCGCGGCTCGCGACAAGCTGGCTCACGAGAATTCACTGGGTAGTGCGCGAATTTTCGGCACACGGCAGGACTCACTTAACTATCTTTCTCTCTCTTTCTTTGTCGTTCTCTCTTCCCGCGCGTCCTTCACAGTCCCTGCTCTCCAAACACTTCCACCTCCGGATTTCTATCCCCCGGGTTCCGCACTGGTTGGAATTTGCGGAGTATTAAAAGAACAAGATATCCCGACGGCGGCAGTCTGCTGCTTTATTTACCACGAGCGGAGAAAACGCTCGTGAGGAAAAGAGAAGGTGCTGAAATTAATGCCCAGAAAGGGGGAAGGGAAAGGCGTAATCTTGTAACAATGCGCGCTCGCGCGATGTACTCGGTGGATTACATGACTCTGAGAACGACGTGCGCGCCTCGAGGGCGAAGGGGCGCGACGAATTTTCTTTCGCGGCTTTGCGTATGCCCTTTTCTCACGCGTCAGCCCGAGAGACAAAAGTCATATTACGACGTTCAAACATTTTTAGCTCATCGGATTTTCAGGCCCCTGAGGGACTCACGGAGAGGAATTCGTCGCGAACAAGTCGCCGCTTCTCGCCTCGTTTCTCGCTAACGGTAAAATAATTTTGTCTTTGTAAGAGGAAATTCACGCGAAATGAGGGGGAGGATTAAACGTGCAGCGGAGAGCTCGCTGTCAGAGAACTTTGGTTAATCCCACGTCCAAGCCGTTGACACAAGTCATAGCTAAGCGTAAAATGTGAGCTCGCGTGGCCCTTAACTTCAGTGCGACGACGGAAGTTTTAAGGAACGATAAACAGCTTTATAAGGAACGTTAAAGCGAAACGACAAACGCATTTTACGGGCTATAGTAGAACAAATTAATTATGTAGTCGTGGTGTGAATGTCGTTCATGTATTTCCTTTCTCTCTTTATCGCCTGCTTTGCTTTCGTCCTCTCTCTCTCTCTCTCTCTCTCTCTCTCTCTCAGAGTTATTGCTCCTTTCATGACGTGGCATATTTGTTTGCTCACTCGTTAAACACGAAAGAACGAAATGTTCCTTCCCGCTCGAATCTCCGTTCCATTTCATTCCCCTCTAATTTATTCTCATCGCATGCTTCCATCGAAAAATTCAGCGGGACTTTAGCGCGAACTTTTTTCACCCCCCGAATGGCAGGGAGTCTATAGTAAATTAAAAGAAGATTTTGCGTTCTGAATCTCTCGCGAGATACGACGGATAAATCTCTTTGCGCAGTTAAAAACTACACGACGAACGCTATCTGATTGAGGGATGATAAATAAGTTTTTCGCGTTTTCCACGAGAGCCTTCTCCTCGTCTTTCGATCAAGATAGATATATTTCTGAAAGAAGGCGAACCTTGTGCGTGCTGCTCCGTGAAAATTCCTCCACTGAAAATTCCTTAGGATTTAGCCTGATTTTCTAAAATAATTATAGATTCTGGTTAGAAGTGTAATGCTTCAAACATGCAATTCTCTAAATGGAAAAATCCAAAGTTTTTCAAATATTTTTTCTGGTTTTCCTTTAACGTTAGAATTAAATAAAACCAACGATTTAATTTTCCAATTAAATTCATTGCTCAGTAAAATGCGCTGAAAGTTTAAAACATTTTTTTGTTTTTGACATTTTATTTCGTTGAATATAATAGTTGGTATAAAAACATGAGATTTCTGATTTGAAAAATATACTGACATTATCGACTGAAAAAGCACGAGTTTCAATAGTACTTCCGTTTTGATTCTAGATAGAGAATCCATATTTGAGACAAGAATGGAATCTCCAATTGATATTGTAGTATGGGATAATCAATTTGAGGACTAATTTGCATTCTATTCTGACTCTGTGCTGCGGGAAAATCTGGGCAAAATTTCTGTGCGGAACACTGACCCGTGACTTTCGACGCGTTCCCTTATTTCATTATAGAATAGCTCTTACGGAAACACGTTCCCGATACTTTCAAACTTCTCGCTGTCAAGCCGAGTGTCAAAACTCACGGAAACTCTGTTTGACGTGCAACGTCGCGCTTCACGATCGATCTGTGGCACATCGCGTCGCAAACTGGGCACGCACGTGTGAGATTTTCTCTGAGATTTTGGACGAAAAGCGCCGCGGTTTTATCAACAGTAGAGTCTACCGTCGTCGACAAGGACAATAACGACACACTGAGCAAATTAAAGAGAAAACAAAAGACAAAACACAACATTTTTTTCTCTTTCTCTCTGTCTCTTTAAACCGATCTCGAAACCAAACTTTTAATTAAAAAATACGAAATAATAAATTAAAAAAAAATAAACCGTCTTCGGAAACTCCTAAAACTTCCAAAACTCTAAAAAGTAAAAAGATAGAGTTTCCTTTATCTTTTTATCTTTTTTTTTTACTTTTACTGGGAGACATATCGCCATTCTCGTCGACGAGATTTTCGGAGGGGCGAATTGCAGGCTCTCACACGGCGCGTAATACCAGCCCCCCCTCCCCATAATATGCAGACGGCGTCCCGACGTAATGCTCGGCGAGAGATATTTTTGAGGGAACCGGCGAATAAAGATCTCGGGCGTTTTCGCGCGCGCGTTACGCCGACATGTCCTGGGAGAGACAAACGTCTTTGAAGTTGCATCGGCATCGACAGCAACTCGATTCCGAGAACGTGTTGTCAGCTCGTTTCTTCCCCGCGGGATATCCCGGGTATTTTCCCAGGATCTGAATACACGTACTCAGAGTTGCCGGAGTGGTGCGTCGACTCGCCGCCCCAGTCCGGGTCCCGCTGAGAGTTTTACGAGATTCCTCGCTTTGTCACACTTTTCGGTTACCAACTTCCCAGAGAGAGAGAGAGAGAGAGAGAGAGAAAGACACACACGCTGTATCGATATCTTTGAGAGCGCGACGACGACGACGACATCGACTCGATTTCAGGAACGCATTGTCGCGCGCGGAGAAGTCTTCCAAGCCGTAGACGCTATATTTTTCCATGCAACAAGATCGATCCGCGTGCGTACTCGCAGCCCCGCCGGCGGGGAACTTCCTCGCGTCTTCTCTTGTGCACTCCGTGCAAGTCGAATCAGATTCCGCGGTAGAACGTTCCGATTTGCGTCGCGCCAACGCGAATTGACGAATCGTGACGGTTGAACTTGTGCACACACTGAGAAAGAAATGTTTAATATTTGTAATCATAATCACATAGAGAAATTAAATAATGGTCTAGAAAATCACTTTTTTAATCAAATTTTATTATAATATTAATAACAATAACCTCATGTGCATGTTATTATTGTCATTTTATTGCAAAAGTACAGTTGAGAGGACAGAAATAATTATAATGTTAGTGAAATCAATCATTTCTTGCTCTCAGCGTAGAATCTCGCGAAACAGTCGGTGCGACTTGACTTGCTACTTAATTACTTCGGATTTTTACGATGTGCAAGGGAATTCGTTAGTTTTCTGTCCAATTTGTTCCCCGGTGCAGGATAACGGAGAATGAGATAAGCAATAATAATTGCTAGTAATGTAATTAATAATAATTAATTAAATTTCATTAACGAGGACGCTCTCTCCATCGAGCTTTTGTGCTCGAAAGACTGGCACGACACGATCGATCGCTCTTTCGCCACGTCGCTGCGCAGCATTTGCAGCTTCTATTACGTTGGGTTGCTAATCAATATATTTCGCGAGCGTCCAATTAGTCAAATCATATGATCGGCTATCGATCATAGCGTTTCACATCGGTATTGCGAAATTATCATTTAATATAATTCAAGTTTGGGAGCAGCACCGTTAACAACACCGTTAACATTTATGCTCGCTCGACGTGCAACCGGCTGCATTGTTCGAAAGGTAATTTCGAAATGCGCTGGTAATCGACATCGACGCACTGCGCCACTCTCTAAAGCACAATCAGTGTATTCTTCTCACTAAAACGCTACACTTGTGATTGCCGGTTCAGTTTTAAGTATATAGTAGCACAGCAATTAGTAAAATCTCGCTGATTGAATCAGTTAACAGTGACGATTGTTCCCATTATTGATGGATTTTGCGAACACAGACGGTGCCATCGCACGCAAGGTGCATGCAAGCCGACAATTTCGTTGTCGCAAACTTGGATTTGATAAGACGAATTCGTTCATCGCAGATTTTCCAGTGAACTTTCATTTCTACTGATCAGAATCAGTGAGAAGTAAGCCGGAGCAGTAAGGTACGAGTGTTTTTACTGAAAATCAGTGTATATTCATTGATCATTGGTGAATTGGCCCTTTTACTGGTTCAATCAGAAACATTGTTGCTGATTTACATCTTAAGGGGATGCCGAAGCTGAAAACTTTACCGATAGAATTTGGTTTTTACCGACTGACTTTTTTCTGTAAAATTCGCATTGGTTGTACAGAATTACGTATGTTTTTATGCAGTAAAAGTACGTGTAAAAATAAATAGAAGCACTGCTCAATACGAGAACGAAAATAGAAATTTAAATGTAAAATCTCAAACTGTCAGCGTAATATTTGCCTTATCCAAAAGTTCCACAGCTTGCATACTGAAAGCATACTGAAAGTGTGGATGCTCCAAACAGAAAAATTTTGAAAAACCTCGCTGTACCTTCGCATCTAAATTCAGAAGCTTAAGAATATCGGAAAAGTTTGCAGAAAGATTTCTACACTTGTGCGAGATTAGATTTTCCGCTGAATATAGTAAAACAAAACAATACACATTAAATAGGTTAGTAGTGTATAAGAAACACGAAAAGGGTAGTGCGATTGTGTTAGTAGCGATCGTCTCTGCGTTATCGACATTGTTCGAGTTCGTCATCGACTTCAGCATCCTCTTAAAGGGATGCTGAAGTCGATGACGAACTCGAACAATGTCGATAATGCAGAGACAATCGTCACTAACATATTCACGCTATCCTTTTCGTATTTTTTGTATATACAGAACTTACATGAATATGCGTTGCTTGTTTTACCATATTCAACGGAAAACCTAACCATGTATGTGTAGAAATCTTTCTGCAATCTTTTTCGATATTTTTAAGTTTCCAAATAGAGATGCAAAGGTAGAGCAATGTTCTTCAAAATTTTTCTATTTGGAGCATCCACATTTTCAGTATATACAAGCTGCGGAACTTTTGAATTAGACAAATATTACGTTGACAGGTTGAGATTTTACATTAAAATTTTTTTGTCCGTTTTCGTCATATATCTCACATACTCCTATTTATTTTTGCATGTATTTTCATTACGCAAAAGTATTTGTAATTATGTGTAACCAATGCGACGTAAACTTTGCAGAAAAATGTCTGTTCTGTTGGTAAAGTTTTCAGCATCCCCTTAAGGGGACACTGACATTTTTCTGCAAAGTTTACGTCGCATTAGTTACATATAATTACAAATTCTTTTGCGCAATGAAAGTACGTGCAAAAATAGATAGGAGCATTGCTCGATATGTGACAAAACCAACAAAAAATTTTGAATGTAAAATCTTAAGCTGTCAGTAAGCGTAATATTTGCTTAATCCAAAAGTTCCGCAGTTTGTATATACTGAAATTGTGGATGCTCCAAACAGAAAAATTTTGATAAACATTGCTCTACCTTCGCATCTACATTTGGAAGCTTAAAAATATCGAAAAAGTTTGCAGAAAGATTTCTACATATATATGGTTAGGTTTTCCATTGAATATGGTAAAACAAAGTTTACACATTCATGTAAGTTCTGTATATACAAGAAATACGAAAAGGATAGCGTGATTATGTTAATGACGATCGTTTCTGCATTATCGACATTATTCGAGTTCGTCATCGACTCCAGCATCCCTTTAAGGCAGCACCGTGTGGATAGGATAGAGTCTTAAATTTTCGGCGACCGAGCCTCGAATTAAAGTCCGATTATCTGGAGGGACTATCGTCGCGTTTCGCACGAAAAGAGATATCGCCGATACGTCTTCGCGCGGAGGAAGAAAGATCGGCCGCGAATGATTTCTTCGTGAGAATGGTGAGAAAGTTATCCGCAAGACACGAGCTCGATGAGTAATGGCGAGTTTTACGGGCTCGTAAACGGTCTCTCGGTGTCCTCGTGACTCAGCCAGCACCCTCGCCCATTCTTCGAGCACCCCCATATCTCTCATCCCCGGCGCTTCCCATCGACACGCTTCTCTTCCACCTCGGTATCTCGCCCCCATCGCGTTCCCCGCCCTCGATGTCGCCGTTCGCTTTGCGCGCCAAGTACATGCGTTACATCGTGCATTAATCTATTAGTACTTGGTGAATTATTAATTAGCATTGACGCGCGTCTGCCGCCATCCTCGTGCAGCGTACGTGAGGGTTTGAATTCTCTTATCATCCCTCTCATTGTCAGAAGCGTGTCTAATATATTATACGGGGCATCTTTGAGAATACCCTTGAGAAATAGTGTTTTATATTTTTAACCCTAATTGCAGCTAAGAAACCTATTTTTATAGTATGCATAGCATCCCAATTTTTTTAATAACACACTTCAATTATTGAAAAATGTAAATAGTGCACTGAGAAAAAAAATATTTGGTGTTTGTAACTGTAATCGCGTATTTATAGTCAAGGGAATTGGAACAACCAGTAGATATGACTGCCGCCATCAACGACTGTAATATGCAGTGAGTCTCTTTCTCTCTGTTAATGCACGTCAATTTGTTTCGCTGTTATCACAGACGCGATTTACGTATTGTGCGCGTTTAACGGTCAATTATCGGTTCGCCTGGTTTTTGCAAACGAACGGCGAGGCCCGCGCGGCGGTCAAATTACGCGCTCGATATTATTCACCTTTATCGATCTCGCAGTCTCTCGGTCGCGCGTTCGACTAATCCGCGCGACGCGCGGTTTAACGAATCCGAAACAAAAATAAAGGAACGGCAAAAAGAGAGTGGAGAAAAAGGAACGAACTCTGGCGTGGCGCGCCTCCCGCTTTGTTTCACAAGCGGCGCGTAATATATGTAAAAATAATTCCAAGTCGATGCACACACAATTCGATCCAGAGCGATCGGGCGGAAAGGATTAAATCTGCATTTCAAACGAAGCTCGCGGAGCATCGATACGCGACGCCGCCGCGACAAATTTCCGAATCGAGATGTCCGAAAATTATAGCGGCGTGGCGATGCAATTTCTCGAGGCGATTGCTCTGCTTCGCTTTCGCGGCAGCCGCGTGCAGACACGCCATCCGCGGAATATACTCCGCCGCGTAGATTCGGACGGACAAATCACTTCGCACACGTTCACCGAATTTAATTCACATACACATTCCGATCGGAGCATTATTCATTTTTTGAGGAATTTTTTTGTCACGTCGACAGGAATGGAAAAATTAATAACTCTTCTGATTAAAATGAAACAAAGGGAAGAAGAAGAAACAAAGTTCTCCCCCGCGAAGTGAAATAACGGTCGATCAGATTTTGCGTTTTTAAACGAGATCGTTCGGAAATTCACCGAAGAATACGCCGTTGACGCACGGCGCGAGAAGTCTTACGAAATAGCTCTGTATATAACGTATAAAGTAGCGGCGACGATTTAGGACGCGATAAAATTTGTCAGCCGTCGCTGGTCGAGGCCAAGTGATATCGAGTGGGATATCGAGATTTATCGCGCCGCGCGATTCTCCTGAGCTCCGTTCTCGCGGCACTGCCGGTAGCGATTCCGCGATTGAATCCGAGGAGAGCGAGAAAAAGAGAAAGGGGGAAATAAAGAGCGAGAGAGAGAGAGAGAGAGCGAGAGAGAGAGAGAGAGAGAGAGAGAGAGAGAGAGAGAGAGAGAACGGATGAGAAAGTGAAGGGGTGAGTGAAAGAGAGGGCGAAGGAAGCTGCGCTGGTCGATGCGGTCGATAACCGAGAATGTGCGCGATCCCGCGCCATTCGACATTTCCTCCATCTCGGCCGGCTGCGCGCGAATCGATTTACGATCGGCGCATTCACCGAAATATTCCGCAATTTGTCGACGGGAAGCACCCCGCAATCGTAATAAAGAGAACTGCTTTTTCGCCGCGAGCGAAATAAAATTCTCAGCCGCGGCACAATAAGTGGAAAAAAATCCTCGTCACTTTCAGAGGGCCGAAGATCGAAGCGAGAGTGCCTCGAGTATTCAAACCCGTTCGCTCGCTGTTATTAGCTCGCGCGGCTCCCAAGTAAAAATTTGGGGAAAAACTTGTCGGGCGAGCGTATTACGCGCGACGCTTTCCTCGGCCAATAGCGCAGAAATTTATCCGGGAGTGGTTCAGTCGGAAGAGCTGTCATGCCTGAAATCGGCCGCGTAATTTTCCGACGCGGTTTGCGCTCCTGCAATCGCGAGTCAAGGCTTTTCAGAAGGCCGGGAACGGCATCGGGGCGACGCACGGAGATTTAATATTCGGCGAGTTCGGGATTCAATTCGCGCTGAAAACGGCTGTCCGATAAATCTCGGTATCGCACTCGATATCATCGCGTTCTCTCCGCCACTTCGGCCGGCGACTGCTGGCAAATTTTATTACGTCGTAAAGTCCTCGCGCGTTTATATTTTCGTACAAAGACGGGCGAATTTAGCGGCATCGATAAAACCGTAAAGTCCCGTGACCGATAGCCGTTCGCGCTAATAGCCACGCCGCCGGTGTACCGCTTGTCTCGGTCGTCGCGGAATAAGAAATACAGATTTTCGACATTTTGCCCGGAAGCCTTTGCGAACACAAAGTGCCAGCGAAGTCAGCGTGACAATGAGAAATGGTGATTCAACTTATCCTCCGTATTTCTATCGCGTTTTGCCTAGCGACATCTTTCTAGCGACGTATTCTTATTCTGTCGTACTTAGCGACACCGTTTTCCAAAATTCTTCGAGTGGAATCTCATTCAGAACAAGTGGAAGACGGCACGGGTGAAAACCTTCACTCAGCGATTCAGAGCAGAGAATTCGCTTTACTGTGTGAAAAATCGCTGGAGTTCGAGTGACTGGACGATCATTCCGCATTTCGAGTGAAACTTCACTCCAAGAAATTTAGAGAGAAATTAAATTCGGAGAGCGCGCATTGTAAACTTCGAGAAGGCCTTCACAATTTTGGAATTTCTCGAGAGCGGAAGAACACTTTTCTAACGAAGACGTTTCGAGACACACTGCATCGTTACGTTCTTGAGCACAGGGTTTAAGAAATTCTGACGTGTGCGGGGCGGCTGAGGGATGAGGGAGGAGAAGTCGACGAGGCAGCTCGAAAGACGGCGCGAAGGAAAAGGGGGAGGGGAAACTCGATTCCTCGAATTTCTACGAAACAGACACGACGGGGAATCTCGAGTAACTCAGGAACAACGTTGCATTCCCGCCCGGAGGAGAGCTCGTCGATTCTCCATTACACGCACCCTTTGTTTGTCGCGCGCGCACACGATCCACCTGGTGCTTTCGATCGTTGGCGAAATGTATCAGAATGGTCGTTTTCACTCGGCTAGCCATGAATATAAATTGAGATGATACTCACTCCGTCACTCCTCCCTTGTCTCTCTTTCCCCGACTCGCGCCACGTCGTGGCGTCGAAATTACTCGTCTTGTCGCAACAAAAATACGAGAACAGGCAACGCCTGTGACGCTTTCGCGAAAACTGCGCATCGACAGAAATATTACGACCCTGCTGAAAGCGTCGGCACAACGCACTTATACGTACTTGCTCGAAAATGTGAATTACAGGCGAAGGGCGAGTACGCTACGAGGCGTTTATTTTAACGCAGTCTCCTCACAACGGAGAAAGCCTCAACGACAAAGTTTACGTCGCTGTTTCTCCCGTCCGACGTATAGACAAACAAGTTTTGATATTTTAATAACAATATCGGGGGAAGAGGATTGTGTTTCTCGCCGCTGTGAAGAACGCGATTGCCTCCGGGTCCTCCGGGTACTGTTTCCGCGGATAGAACCGTCCCCTGATCGATCCTTTATCGCCACATTCGTCGCCTTAATCCCTTTCGTGAGATAAAAGCGTATATAAATTACGAGACGTGCCGCGAATATTCGACGCTGCACACAGCCCGAGTCCTCCCTCCTCTCGATGATCCTCCCTCCCGCGCCCATCTCTCGATTGTCCTGTCACGATCTACTCTATATCTTCCTTTAGCGATCGTAAAAATTGTATTAAAAGTGCGAGAGGGAAGGGAGGAGGGAGCGGCTGGGCCCCCGATCGTCATTTCGCCATGTCGAAATAGAAACATCGCGGCGCTTTACGGTTTGCACCTTCCGCGGAAATTGGAAGTTTTACGAACGTCGTCGGCATGACGAGAAACGTGATCCGCGCGACTACATTCGCGCTGCCGATCACCGAGTCGTATTACCGATTCTTTCCAAGCCGCGCTTTATGACTCTTTCCATTTTTCCAGCCATGACATTGATCGGTCGCGTTTGAAAAGCGATCGTCTCACGTTCGAGCGGGCTGGCGGTGGTCGCGACGGCGAGTGTATGCGCGCAGAGTATATAACGATACACCCGCGAACTTGCATCTTGTCGCTATCGGCTCGAGTACGCGACTGTATCCGTCGCTGTGCAAGGATATTATATCATTCGGCGCACAGAGGGTTCAGGAAAGAAGACACGCCGCACGTTTCTCTCGGAATGAAAGCGGATTTTTCTTAAATTAGTAAAGTGCTTCCATATCTGTATTAATCTCTGTACGAAGAGAGTAATATATCAAAATAATATAGGATCCACAAGAGCCAAGGAAGAAAGTGCAAAAGTTATGAAAAATTGTCTTTAATATAAGGACAATTAATCAATTATGTTCTATTTGTATGTTTGTATTGTTTTTGTATATTTTATAATTAATTGTCCCTATATTGAAAACAATTACTTTTGCATACTTTCTTTCTATGCTTGGCTCGTATAGGTCCTATATTATTTTAATTTATAATCACGCAGCCTTATGATTCTTTTAAGAATAATATAGTTTTTCTTTTTTTTCTTTTTTTTAATTTTATTGTTTCTTGCAGGAATAGATTGTCTGCAAGGTCTGCCTTGCTAAGCAACATGGTAAACTACTCGGCGTTGCTCGGACTTTTTATATCCGGAATATCTAAACTTAAATTATTACAAAATGTCAAGGGGATGAAATTAGGGAGAAAGGGTGGGGTGTCCGCGTTTCATTCCGCCTACATTTCCCGCAGGGTTCCAAAGTAACTATGCAAAATTTCGTCCAGGTCGGTCAAAGGGTTTAGGAGTTAATAGGGAATATATAGATAGACATTCTATTTTATATGTATGGATTTTGCTAGAGATTTACTATGTTTCACTTGAAATATGGCAAATTTTCGATAGCACATTTGAGCTCCTAAAATATCAATAATACGTATGAAATGAAAAGATAGTCAATTATTGCAGGATATCAGTCTATCCCTTACAAAATCCTATGATAATTTTTACTATACAATTCTTTCTGTGTATCTCTATATGCATATATTAAATTAATCATATAAACGAGATTCGGTTCCCCATCAATATTTTTCAGTACTTTCGTTAATTGATCGACGCTATTTCTCGTGATCATTTAAACGAGAGGAACTCAATTTTCCAAAAGCGAAGCCAAAGGGACACAATTTTCTTATAAAATTTCTTTCAACATGTTTTGGAACACTCGAAAATGGTGCCACCTTTGCAATTACGAAACTAATAATTTTCCTTTTTAATCGTCGCACAGCTACACGGAAAAAGAAAACGGTCATACTGACGAGAAATAATATCTCTGTTGCTGTGACCGAAAACATACGTGTCTGAACATCCAGTTGTATTAAAACTCAGTTGAAATAACTGAGAGCAACTGGCCAAGTGGAAACCTTTCCTACAGGAATTTTTCCTTGCAACTGAGTTTCTCATATAGTCTCCGCGAATGACAGAAAATTTCGTCACACTAACACATTTGTTTTTGTTCAGTGTAACTATAAATATACAGGGTGTCCCGCGTAAGACGTGCCAAAAGAAAAATATAAGTAGAACAGATAAAAGTGAAAAAAATTGTAGAGGTCATTTTTCAAACAACTACGTAAAATTTCGAGATATTAATAAAAATAATTGGACAAATTAGAGCGACAGGCGGGACATACGGCTCACCGCGGCCGGCGAAAAAATGGACGAGCGCACACGTACACGTACGCACACACAGAGCTATCCATTTCCATATGCCAAACGGCCCACCTCTTTGGCCTATAAGATAAACCCGCGAGCAATCGTCCATTTTTTTCGCCGATCGCGGCGATCCGTATGTTCCGCCTGCCGCGTCACCGCGTTCTGATATGTCCAAATATTTTAATTAATATCTCGAAATTTTACGTGGTTGTTTGAAAAATAACCTCTACAATTTTTTTTCACTTTTATCTATTCTACTTATATTCTTCTTTTGCCACATCTTACGCGGGACACCCTGTAAATATACTTGTAATCAATCGCGTGGATGTCCTGTAAATCATTCATGCAGAGGCACTTGCCTAAATATCCTGGAGAAGTGAGAGTTTCAGCTTTTTAACGCACTCAGTCTCGAGCCGCTACGACTTCCCTGAGCGAAATTACGGGCGATCGTATCGACCGGTGACTTCGATCGGCGGCGCCTAAGCAGCCGCGCGACTGATCAGCTGATCAGCTGATCAGCGCGTGTGCTGCGAGTCGCGGAGTAACACGCTAACCTAACGCTATGCGCGCGATCAGCTGGTATCGCGCGCTGGGGTCTTTAAAACGTTTAAAGTTCGTATCACACCAGCGCGTTTGTCTCTAGATCAAGCAGAAAAAAGTTGCTGAAAATTGTGAAAAATAAACGACGGCTAAACGCGAGAATCGCGAATAGAACTATGGCCAACTTATATTGGCAACTAACAGGTAGCATGCCTTTTATGTTATTAACTCGTTTTATTATAATTGTTAATTAGTTTTATTATAAGTGTCAATATCTCTTAGCATTTGGACTGTTTTTCCGTGTCATTTTGCTCTTTAAATTCTTCAAAATTCCTCCGAAATATCAAAACTGTACGCACGAGGAAACGTTCGGCGAGACAGCACTCGATAAAAGAATTTGATAGTTAAGTCGGGCAGGAAGTTACATCCTGCTGTGTCGCCGGGGCAAAAGTCCAGGAGTGTCATGTCAGCGTTTCGAGGCGAATTTTACCGAGTAATTACCGGCGCGAGGGGGAAAATACGACTGCGGCGGGGGGGCGGGCCAGACAGACTATCGCGGGATCGCCCGTGCGGAATAAAAACCGCAATTCGAACTGGAAAACTTTTTCCGGCGCGCGCCAGTCGCGGAGCGGCTGGAGCGGCAACCGCGGCGGGAAGTTGATCGGGGTGGAAAACCACGGGGGTGGAAACACCGTCTCGCGTTATCTCGCTGACTTTCCGGCGAGTCCCGCGAAATTCCCGTTCGCTCGTCCGTTTTATTCGCGATTACGCGTCACCAATCACGGCCGCAACTCGAGAGTTCGCTTTTATCCTGGAATATGGAAATAGAGAATGCAGATCGCGACGAACGTTGCTACTGTCATCGCAATCTTAACCCTTTATAAGCTTGTGATCGATATTTTAAGCATCTCGCTTTTAAGGTTCAAAATGTCTAACACTCAGTAAATGTTTAACACTCAGTAATCAATTTTTTGCTATATAATAACATATTTATACTAATATAACATATCTATACTAATGTAAAATATTTTTTCAAATCGGAAAATATAAATTTCCTCAAAATCTTGGTTTTTCATGAAAGCAATTATTTATTCCATTTAAATGAATTAATGTCGATTTAAGCGAATATTTGTGGTTAGAACCCACCAAATAAATATTTTGTATGTTTTAGATATTTCTTTTTTCGGTATGAAGATTGGTTGCGTTAACTAAAACTTTTCGCTCACGTAGCTAAATGGATGAAGCATCCAGTTATTGATAGTCCTTAGTCATTGACAGTCTAGTAAAGTCAAGGTTTTTTTGCAACCAGTGACGCATGTTCACAGTTTCAGCTGCAAAATTCTCTTTTGAGACCAATGAGTGCAGGCAAAAAGTTTAACTGCAATGCTGGTCGCATGAGAAATCAGATTTTGTTCTAAAGTATCAATGACCCATAAAGGATGTCAATAATTGGCTACCACACACAGATTCTTGCTGCCACGGTTAACTTGTGTGTAATTACAAGCACGCGGTGACGCAAGTTTAACTGCAATGCTGGTCGCATGAGAAATCAGATTTTGTTCTAAAGTATCAATGACTCATAAAGGATGTCAATAATTGGCTACCACACACAGATTCTTGCTGCCACGGTTAACTTGTGTGTAATCACAAGCACGCGGTGACGCACAGTATTCGACATAATTCGACAGCCGCGACATTTAATGACTTATAATATAAAGTTCGCGTTCTCGAGTCGGTCGAGCAAGTTTTCCTCAACGACTGGGGAATTTGAAGATTCCACTCCAATCTCGCTGCTCTAAGGAACTAGTACTCGTTCTTCATCGTCGTGACTCCACCACAATCGTGGGAGATCGGCGTCCTCGCTCGTGAGACAACCGACCTGGAGATTTACCCTGCACTAATAAAGCCCCGGACAGTCACTACGTCATAGACGCGTCACGATTTTCTATCTCTCTCCCTTCTTTTTTTTTGTACATCACTCGGCGAAAGTCTCGTCCACGTATATTCCAGAGCACCATCAACAGTTTCCATTACGTTAGAGTCCTTAATCGTTGCACCGTGAAGAAGGAGGAACAGCAAAGGACTCCCGCGCGGTCGAGAGTTCGTCCGGGGTCGAGAGGGATTTACGGTGGTATAAGGTATAGAAGGCGCGACCCTCTCTGCTCCCAGGAGAGGAGAAAGAAAGAAGGGAAGAAAGGGGAGAGAGAGATCGAGTGGTCGGATAAGTGGCCACTTCCGGAAATAAACAGGCGCGCGCGCGTGGCTTCCCCGAGTCTCACGAAAGGACGAGGAGGGACGGTGAAGAAAGCCAGCCGACTCTTTATCATTACGTCCTCGTTAATTAATAAACGTTCAATGTGAGTGAGAGATCCTACTGGCGATATATAAAAGGCGGGATTACACGGCAGGATTTATGGTGAATGGAGAGAGCGTATATTAAACATACGCGCGTTCGTTGCACCTCGGCTAGAACGGCCAATTTTTCCCCCCCGTATGTTCGCGCGCGCGAATGTTTTAATAACATTTATAAATACGACGCGAGGAGAGACGGACTTTCATTAAACAGGCCGCTCTTCCTGGCAAATCCTACGGGATGCTACACACCGGGTTACGCGACAATATCCCGCGCGTCGGCGACATGGTGTCGTGTTCCGAGGTCGCATCAATTTGACGAGAGCGTGCTTTAATTCCGCCACGGACAACGGACGCGGGCTTCGACGGCGCGTGCTTTATGAAAACGTTTCCGCGATAAAAATACGAGAGTACGCTCTCGTGGTAGCGTGAGCTCTTCGTGCCGCTAATAAATAATGGGAGTCGACGGAATTATGTCGTCTCGCGGAGAAATATCGTCTCTCGTTCGCAACAACGCCACGTACGAGAGAGAGAGAGAGAGAGAGAGAGAGAGAGAGAGAGAGAGAAAGAGAGTAGTCACTCTGCACTAGCGCGCCTCCCCCCTCGAGTTTCGGCGACGAAAAATCCCTAAAGAAGAAAGGCCTGGCGGTACGTTTAATAAATTTCGCTTTTTCTCTCATTCTCCCCCGTCGTCGTCGTCTCTGGGAAATAACGGCACGCAAATACCACGGGCTCGAGCGGCGAACATATTCGTGGCCGGTCGCGAGAGAAATATCCGATCGTTTCGCCGTTTCGACAGTTCTCGACGAGCCACGTGATTTCCAGGACGAAACGTGAAAAGTCGCTGCAGAAGAAAGAAGAAGAGAGAGGGCGGGAGTGAATGAGAAGCGCGCGAGTAGGCGCACACACAAAAGGGGCACGTGTACGGGGTTAAAAATACGAGGGGGCGGCGGCGTAGCCGTCACTTCGGTGCGCCCGCATGAAAATAGCATTGGCTCTGCGGTAGCGGCGACGCCGTAGGAATTTTCCTAAATTTTTAACGGTAATCGTTACGTGGCCTTAGTCCGATACCCAGGTCACGCAGCCCGTCAGTCGCACGGAGGTCGCGGAGAGAGAAGTGGGGAGGGGAGAGGGAGAAAAAGAAAGAAAAAGCGTTATTTATTAGGCGCTCTGGGATCCCCTGGATTCCCTCAAACGCACGAAACCTACATGGAGTAAAGTGAAAAAACTATATATACGACTCCATTAATTAGTGGCGAGTATTATATACACTAGAAAAAAAAGGTTTAGTAAGAACCACCAACCCTGGATATTAGTTGCCAGATGCTTGAAGTAGTTTCAATTAATCGCGTAGTAATGAATGTAATCAAATAATTTCTTAGGGCTTCCATTGTCCCATTGTTGCGGAATCCTGTGCTGATTCTGTAACTCGTGATTGGAGTTAACGACAGTTTCGTTATCGTTGCGCAACTTTTCTATATACAAAGTATACAAAAGCTGCGCAACGATAACGAAACTGTCGTTAACTCCAATAACGAGTTACAGAATCCTAGCACTGAGTTGATAACAGCAGAAGCGAAAGAACGTCTGGCAAAAACTCTTGCGTCTCATTTTCAGGTAAAAAGATATTTATAACAGAGCACTTGAAATCCTTCGAGCATACTTGTAAAGCGCTTCGAATACTGCCTCTTTCCCTTGGCAGTCCTTTCCCTTAACGTGGCAAGATCGTGAGGAATGCGTAGGTTAAAGGGGAAGGTTGCATGTAACGAAATGGTCGAATATGTTGGCAGTTATATGGCATCTTTTACCAAAGCATTCAATCGGCTCAACTAAGTGAAAAATTCGTCTTGCGATTCGTTAATATGAATGTGATATAAGGCGTGTATCAGAAAACGTGGTCGCGTTCGGTCGCACGTGTAAACTTGAGCGGCGAGACAAATGTGAGCGAATAGTCTCTTTAATAGTCGCCAATAAGCACAAAGTGTAACGAAGCACCAAAGGCACTTTCAACAAAGCTAGATATCAAGCGCGAACGTGTATTGTCAAAGACTCCAATCGAATTACAACGTTCGCGAGAGATTGCGTCAACGTTGCTTTGCATTCTCTCTCAAAAAGGTGGGAAGTGTTTAAGAGATATTATTACGCGACGTGCGCGCTGAGAAGGAATCCGTTTTGTCATCGCTAATGGCGCGCGATACTTGACGTCGAAAAAAATGTGGCCCCATCAGGCGGCCGCGTCGTTCATGCTCGCAATATTTAATCGATGCACGTCGAACCCCAGAGGGTCAAAAAAAAAAAAGGATAAAAAAAGAGGGAGACAGACCCGGCGAACCGGGGCATCGTAGCGTCGACGATAAAACTATCGCTCTTAAAATACGGTGGCCATATCGCAATATTCGTAATGCCTGAAATATGGCGGGTATTACCTCGCGCTGGCAATAATTTTCCCGGGATAATACCGTTAGTAATGCACTAATACACGCGCGACGTTACATTACTTTTTCGTCGGCCTCTCTGCCTTTCGCCGAGCCACGTGCTACATTGCGTGCGTTTCCGCCTGGCATTCAAAAGCGACAAATCATGCTTTTCGAATGGATTCCCGCGATCGACCCGAATCGCTTGTTTTCTCGTCGCCGAAGGGCCCAATAATTTGTTACGATTTTTCGCACTTCGGTCTCTATCGTCCCGGCGAGTAAATTTCAGACCGATCCACCCGATGATCGATCGGAAAGCGAAACACACCGTACTTTCTGAGGACGAGGGAGAGGTGTAGCTTCTCCCGCGGTAGGATTGGGCCGATTGTAGCCCGCGGCACGGACGACAAGCGGCGTCAAATGAGGAGAAGAAAAAGGAAAAGCGGCGATGCTGGCTGAGTTATAGTGATTGTCATAGACGGTCACGGCGCGCCTCGTCCTGCTCGTGCCTCTCGGGATGGACGATGCCTCTGAATCCTACGCCGGGCGTGTCCATAAAGGGAGTAACGGAGAAAGGATGCACGTCCGAGCACGTTTCGCGCCGATAGCATCGTAGAATATCCCGCAAATGGTGCATCCGGCCCGTGGCGAGGAAGAGAGATTGGTACGTTTGTATGTACGCGCGCACTCGTGTACATACACACTTCTCTCTGTCCGCACACGTAACGTCATTTACGAGGTGTTTCGGATCAAACGCGTCTCGTGTGTTGCCTGCATCTGCGCGAATAAGCCAGAGAAAGTGACGTTCGCCGAAGGCTCGTCGAAGTTCACAGGAAGCTTTGCGCACACGGAATACTCGCGAACCGCATGAAGAGAATGTTTGTTCAACAATATATCGTGCTGCACTGGAGTATGCTAATCCGCCCAGACTGGGCGGTTTTTTATGTGATTGGTACGATCTTTTAATTAGAGTTCTTTTCATATATGTAAAAGGATGGACTAATGAAAAACATGACACCCCCGCCACGCTGTACTACAGTGTCTTCCCAAATTGTACGGTAATTATTTTAAATTGATTTCTCTTTTTCTTATTCAATCATATATAAAAGGCATATTTTTGCATTAGATTTTAATCATGAAAAAACACAAGTCTATTTATTTTTAGTAAAATTGTGCAAAAATATGCAGCTTGTCTGACGGTGAAATCAAGAACACTCGTAGGCATGTAGATTGGGTCACCAAATCGTCAGACACCGTGTATATAATGATAGGAAAAAAGTAAAAAAATGAAACAAAACGTCTAACCATTATTTGCATAAATTTCAAAGTATGTTATTAGCATATATATTAGTATGAAATAAATATATTTGTGTATTTATTTATTCTCTAATTTTTTATTTAAAAACATTTCTCAGCTTTTATATATTTTTTTTTTTTTCATTAATTTGCGTAGAAAAGGTGGATAGTAATAATAATGGTAAGAAAAAAAAGAATTGTGGTTCACAAAATTGTTGGCACGCCACTATAAAGGATTAAAATCCAAATTTATATATTAATCGGTAGCTTATTCAGATATCGAGACCCGTTATTTAATTTTAATCGCGATAATTTTTCCTGGGATGATTAAAACCGCTGCAGGGTATTGTTTTATACGGAGAAAATTTTATAATAAAAGATATTGTAGAATCTTTTTGATAGAAAGATATTGTAGATCTTGTGTGGCGCCGAAGAGTAGATCAACATTCTGCAATAATTCATGTTACATTTTAGGAATTGAAATGTGCTGTTAAAAAGTTTGCTACGTTTTCAGCGAGATTTACTACGTTTCTTAGTAAGATAGGCTTTGTACTGATTTGCCAGTCCTGCATTATCACAAACATGATAAAAGGATTTATGTGAAAAATAAATTATAATATCCTCTTCGTGTATACGCAAGCGATACTCGCCGAAACCTATCTTGACGTCACTATAACGAATCGATTCTTTTTCGACTCATCGTTTTCTCTAACATTTATATTCCACGCTTTCTACCTATCATGAATTAGCGTACTTTGATGTTGCAAAAAATACTGCCTCAGCCAAGAGAAATTCAGCCACGTCAGTAAATGGCTTTACATTTCCTGACGTGACTGAATGTCAAGAGAGCCTTCTCACTTGTTTATTTAGATATCTTATTAACCGCACGGTATAAAAATGTACCATGTACATAGAAAGATAAATTTTCACACTGCCTTTCAGTATTCCCAACGACATCAGCATATCTTAGCCAAACAAATTGGTGTGACAAATATTTATTATTTATTTATCATTTATTATTTTTTTTATTTATTATTTATTTATAAATTATAAATTATTTATTTTTATTTTTTATTGGGTAATATTTTCCAGAAAAATTATCTCCGTGTAGCCGCGTCGTCGCGATAATTAGTTTCAATGATGGACTGTATAAACTGATACTCTGTTTCCTCAGCTTGTCTGAAAATTATAATTAATGCAGAATACACGTGCAAAATGCGGGAGCCACGGGAAACGCTATATATATAGATTAACGTCGCGCATCCAATGTTTGCGCGCAAACGATGCCGACGAAGCCGCGTACACTGTCAACGACGTAGTAAGGAACAAAATAGGGCGTTAGCACTTCGTAGAACCGTCCAAACACCCGTCGAACGTGACGGGACTCAAAGTGCGTAACGGGATTTACGTTTGTGCGGTTTTATGACTACTGTATCTTTTCGGCAAACGAAAGATGTGCATTCGCGTATCTAGTAGTACGTTTTTGTCATCGTGCGATGCACAATCGCGATTAGCCACACGGAAAGAAAAGTTCGATTGGATTGCGCGAATTTCTCGTAAAATATCAACGAATTCAAAAATCCCGGCTGAAGTTACCAGAATTCTGTTAGCGGATATCTTGTTAACTTGAACAGAATTCTGGTAATATCAACCGGAATTTTCTCTGGTTCGTTCGCATTTCGCCAGAAATTGACTAATACAACCAAACCTTTTTTCTCGTGCACTGCCGTGACAGACTCTTCTCGCGAATCTCCATCGACCTTTCCCGTAGCCGAATCGTTCCCTCATTCGTGCGAAGGAATTATTCAAACGAGATTTGAGCTTCATCGCGCAAATAAAAATTACAGGAACGATGCAGGATTCTGACGAAACGTATCGGAAACGTGTGATATACCGTGGCATGCTCGTGGTCGCTTCGAGCTGGAAGTGCATTAAAGAGTTAATATCCGCCAAAGGCGCGCGAGAGGGACGGCCGACCAATCCATTCCGTTCGATTCGCGGCGAAGAATACTTCCCTAATCAGGGACTCGGAACGGTCACGTGCGGTTATCGCGGCCGGAAGCTAAATCCCTCGACGAACGAGAGCACAGCGACGAGAGAAAGAGGGAGAGAGGAGGGAGGGAGAGAGAGTGCGTGACACACGATGGAAGTCCATAAATCTAATCGACGTCCACGGAAGCACGAACGCGGGAGAGTGGAAGGGCAAAAAAGGCGAAAGGTAGCGGTAGACGAGAGGGAGAGCGAGGGAAAAAGAGATGGGAGAAGGGAAGAGAGAGAGAAAGAGAGAGAGAGAGAGAGAGAGAGAGAGAGAGATCAAGATCGAGAACGCGCGAGAGAGCGAGAGATAGGCGGGGTGGTTCGTTAAACGAGCTTAACGTGTGCCACCGTGGTAAGGCATTACTCTCGACTAACGGGCCGTGTTGCAAACCCTATTAGCAATATATTTTCCTCGGTCCGTCGGACCTCTGGCCCGCCATTGTGCTGCCGGCCGAACGGTTTACACGTTGTCGTTGGAAGCGCGCGCCGCCTGGTGAGATTTTCGGTCTCGTGGGCCGAAAGCCCACTCATCGATTCCCATCTTGTTCTCCGCGCTGGATCCTTGCAGACGCGGCAGATTTGCGCGCTCGCCGGGCGAATTCTTTGCGAATTTCATTCAACGGCGACCTTGCGAGTAGTTTTACCTCCCGTAAAAGGGCGGCCTGTTGATATGCCGATTCTTCAGTCGCTTCATCAGCCGGCAAAGTAGCCCTTCTCATCCGCGTTTTGAAGGAGCGGGAAACTGCTAAATGGAGTGACTAATCCATAATTTGACCCAAAGAAAAAAATATATTTTTTATATTGATCGTTTATCGTTTTTATGTTCCGTTGATGATTGTATGTTAAGTTTATTTAAAAAATTGTGCTAGTTTTAGACCAATGATTTATTAAAAAAAAAAAAATAAAAGAAGGCTACGTTTTGTTGACTGTTTAATATTGATCTAATAATGGATAAACGTTTATTTGTGTAATCTGATATACCAGTGACAATACCTCGATTATTTAAAGTCAATATTCCGAAATTGACTGATTAAGAATTGGTCACCCCTTACTAGTAAGATAGAAGTACCAATACCTTGATACTAATATAGCATTGATGCTTAATTCTGAACATTCTTGTTATTTTAATTTTTAAACGAATATTTTTTAAAATTTCAATGTAGAATATATGTGTCTCTTTATATTAAAAGTTTAAATATTCGTATTTAAAAACTAAAACAGTAAGAATTTCCTGAGTCAATGACTAAGCTGCAATATGCTCTTTGCCTCCTATTTCTTGTCTCCTATCTTTTCCTGGCTTAAGGCTTAAGCCAGAAAAATATAAAGGAAACGAAGCACGAAGCAAATGGCACATTTTGTAGAACAGACTTTAGGTACCAATGTTATCAGTGTCCCGACATCGGTACTTTTGCCTTAAGTAGCACTCTCGGACGGTGTCACATCTCGTGTCTCTCATTTGTAACCCGCCGTCGACAAGACAGCGACAAGACGGCGGCGGGTATTCCCGCGGCTCCTGTGCTCCGTACACGGTGGAATTTCTGCAAAAGTTCCTGCCGAAAGCCGCGTCGAGGCCCGCATATGTTAACTCCGTATAGTCTCGCGGTCTCTCTCTCTCTGTCTCTCTCTCTCTCTCTCCCTCTCTCTCTCTGTCCATCCCTCACGCAAAATTCCGCGGGAGACGCAGCGAGTACGGGATTCGCGGGTGCGGATCGGCGGCTTATCCTCCACCTACGTGAGCAGCCATGACGATCCAACGTAGGAAGAGATGCGAAAATCCCGCGAATCATATCCACCAGCGGAAACGTGAGGAGGGCCGCCGAACACGGAGGATGAGAGGGCTAGCTCTCCCCCGGCTTTCTACGGAGCGCCGTGGCACGACTTTGGACTTTGGTTTTGGAACAGTGAGGCGGCGGGGGTTGTCGATGCCGCGAGCTCGACGACGTAACGGACCGAATAGCAAAACAGCCGTTGCACATACGGAGACTGCAATAAATATGTAAAACTCGGCTGGAGGGTGAATGGAAGATTAACGAGCGCTCTTCTACCCGAGGGAGAAGCGCGCTCTGGGGGATGAGAAAAAAGCTCGCCACTGCGATAGGTACAATCGGCTGCTTCCGCATCTTCCTGGTCTCGATGGCATCCCGACTACGATCGCGATCGCCTTTTTAATCGGTCCACTTGTAGTCGGTCGATTATGTCGGTAATGCGCGCGCGTTAGAATAATGATAATATGATAATATCGTACATCGCTATAGTGTCTCGCTCAACTGAATATTCATGAGATTAGTGTCGGTGACAGCGATTTATTTCGTAATTAACCGTAGAAAGCTAGCGCAAAGTTATTGTTAATTAATACTGATACCGGTTTTACACATGATACCCCGCGCGGGGATAGCAAGATGTGTATATATATATATGTGTGTGTGTGTGTGTGTGTGTGTAAACGGTGTAGTATACACGATGGATTATTAATTGCCGATCTGTAAAAGTTAATTGCGGACAATACGCGGAGCGTCACTTGGCTCGCTCGTTCGCTCTGTTACTTAATTATTCGCCCGGCCTCGATCGGTATGCAGCACTGCCAGCGGCCAGCCAGCTAGCCGGCCAGTGAATCGAGATGTCGAATCACGAGGATTCGGCGGCGAAGAGGACCGTAAATAACGGATGCGGCACGATAAGAGGACGGTCGCTCGAAATAGAGAATGCGGAGACGATATTTCGGTAGGGTGGGAATCGCTCCTCGTCGGAAGAGAGGAGAGCGCGTCTCGGATCAGACGCGACTCACGTCCGCGCGACGTCTTTCGGCTTTTTCGCGAGCGAGCGGAGTCGATTGTCAGCGTAACAATGGCGAACGGGCGGGAGAGGCGACGACAACGTCGTCGTCCCGGGACGACCGACGGATATCTTTTCGAGGGATAAACGCCGCTATAAAAGACCATGAATGCCGGGTATTAGCGCCACTAAAGCGTCGCCTCGCGTTGGCTCTGCGCGCCGCCCTGCGCCGTCCTCGGTGTAATCTCCGTCGAGATTACGACGTCCGTCTGCGGAATCCCGCGGGTGCCACAGCGCTCCTACGGAGAACTTCCCCGGGAAATTCGTACTCCTCGGCATATCGATTCCGCCCACGGCGATCGTATCGCACGCCGGAGACGCCAATTATTCGAATACCGATTATCGAATTCTTTCCCCACGTCGCGCTAATTTAATCGCGGTCGCCGCCCGGGCGCGATATCTCCTCGCGTCTTGCACGTGCAGCGAGAGATCCTTAATGGAGTCGAGCTAATTTTAATTGATCCACTCCGCGACATGATAATGATAATGAGCGAAAGGTTCCTGTGATCCCATATTCTAAGCAAAATTTTTTAACGAAAGAGTATTTTTCTTTTAATAAGGGGGAATAATATTGTACGCTGAGAGTATTTCTTTTTTAATTTTAGAAAAATCTCCTCTTGAAATTATATGTAAATGTACCCCACAAAGTACGAGATTATTTTTTTCGGGTGTTACTAATCAGGATATGATCAATCACATTAAAGTCTGATTAATAATTAATTTCATCGACCGATGAAATTATTTGTGCTTATTTTAGTAAAAAAGAAATTTCTTCGATAAATATCAAATGCTGCTCTTAATTACCAAAAAGTCGATCTGACTGCAAAGTGAAACTCGATCAGGTTGAGAAATAAATCGATTAAATATTTTCTTGACTAAAATAATCGGGAAATCAATCATCAAAATTAATCAGTCGTCATATATAAAATCACACAAGTATTTTCACCGATTGATAACGTTAATTATTAGTCAAACTTCCACATAACTGATTGTAAACTTGTTAACCATTAACTTCATTAATCGATTAAATTGTTCACGATTTTATATATGATGATTGGTTATATAATTTTTATTGTAGAGATTTGCCGATTATCTTTTAGTCAAAGATAATTTTTGTCGATTAGATGCAACACTGATTCGCGGTGCGTTCTCGTTCATTCTCGTGTTCTATCACGTGCCGCTTTTTAGCTTCAAACGCATACCTTCATGGTTTGCATTTGCTGAACACGTCGCGGAAATATCGGCGCGTACATAAACACTTCACGGGCTTCCGGCTTGCTCCGGCTCGTTTTGCAGCAGAGTCAAGCCCAGCGTGGCTTACAACTACCCCCGCGGATAGTCACGAGGAGGTGAGAGAGAGTGAGAACGCGCGATATACTGGCGCACGTGTCTCCACGATGCCGAGTAAAGCCCGCAACGCCGTCACCGTCGAAACCGGTCCTGCACTTATCGAGCTCGCTTATCGAGTTTGCCTTCCTACGAAAACCCTCTTCGCGGCTTCGCGTCGCGTCGCACCGCGATCTTTTCTCGCTTTTACCGCACTCGCCCGAAGGGAAGAGAGGACACACGAATGAATGGAGAGAGAGAGCGCGCGCGCGCACGTCGAGTAGCGTCGTTGCGACAATAGCCGAAGGCAATTTCCATCTGACATCCGGGCGACATATCGGGACGAGACTGTCGCGTCGGCTTGTTTGCGTTTACCTCGGCTGTATCGGCCGGGCGATGAAAGCAAGCGGGGGATTCCTGGCGACGTCAGTCAGATGAAGACTCTGCGCCACCCGTTCTTCTCTCTTTTCCCATTGGTCCTCGTTCCGCCTATTATAGCAGCCCGGGGTTATGTACGAGGGTCGAAATGTGTACCACTCGCTTCCGCGTGGAAGTACCTTTTTTTTTATTGATGGTTAATGATAAAAAATACGTACGAATTTTCTTCTCCGCAAAACGAAAGAGCGACACACGGGAAGCGAAACGTTCATTTGAGTGATTACGCTTACGAATATTTTATTTTTTGTTATTTGCTACATTGAGAGAATGTGTCCATTAAATATTTAATTTACTTTTAATCTGGACCTCTGCGCTAAATTTGTTTATATATAATATAATCAAATGAACGCATACTAAAAGTAGATACATGATATTGAAATGTAACGTGACAAACACGGTATTATCGGACATTAGAAAAATGAGTTGTGTGCTTTTATATGAGCGCGACATCTTTCTCATGTGTCTTGGTTTTCTGCCTACAGTGCCACCGGCGAAGCCGATAATCTATGACGCGAAGAAACGGGACATGAGCAAACTTCTTGAAGCTTATCCGGAAGGGGCCGACTTGTTCCTGGTGTGCGAGGTGCACGGCGGTAAGTGTCAGATTATGACACGTCAACAATTCGACTTACGCTTTTGACGTCTTTCCCTGAGACGTCTCAATAAGTATACATTCCGAGAGATTAGAGATACACTGTATTTAGAGTCTGATCTTACTGTCTAAATCTTTGCTCCGAGTTTAAAGTGACAGCCAAAAAATGAAGTGGCCAAATTTTCACTCGTTTTTAGAGAAATTCGCTCCAAGAAATTAAGGGAGTAAAGATTTGAGATCGTTCATCTTTAGATGCTGTGAGGACCACATCTGTGGAGAGCGCAGAGCTTAAGACAAACTTACGACGATCTTAAATATCGATCTTAAAGATTGAACTCTGAGTACCATCTTAGACTCCCTCGAATCGCATATATATACGCGACTCGATGGGCTCGTTACATATTAATCGTATTCGAGGCGAATTTTACTTCACTTACGCCTCTTGGAGAGAGGATAGAAGGGGGGAGGAGGGGGAGGAAGAGAGAAGTCGGGAAAGATCTCGCGGTCGGGCCGTGCGACTCGAGTGGCCGCCTCGGGACGAGAAGATCGTCTCGCGAACAAACGATCTCGCGCGCGAATCGCTCGGAGGAAACGACGAGAGGCGTAAACGTATCTCGTGCGTGCCGAACGAAAAATCCCATTTCGCCGAGGCGCGGGTATTCACTGGCGCACCGCCAATTCCATTTAGAGTCCTCGACACAACGCACTCGAGGACGCCCGCGGGCAGAAGCGGAGATGGATCGTGATGGCCGTGGAGCGTGGAGAGCGGAGGAGCTTAAAAGAGTCCGCTCGCTTTTTCGTAGGCACCGAAACGACGCTGGGCGTCGTGTCGCGCGGCGAATCCAGCCCTGGACCTACGCCAATTTCGATCCACCGAAACTGCCGCCGTTCCGACGCACTCGCCAGAAATCGTGGCCCTGCTTCCGTCGTCGTCCTCGTCGGAAATAAATTATCGCCGCGATGGCCGCGATCGCGCGGGACTCGAACTAACCTGCCCGGCCGCGAGATCAGCAGCGCGCCTTTAATCCTCTCGAGCAGTTCCCCGTTTATGCGAAATAATCGTGCGATTCTTCCGCGAGCATTCCGCGCCGGGCCCAAGATCTGGATCGATCGTCGTCATCGCGCGCGACGAAGGAACTTCGCCGAGGCGCTCGGCGGAACGGTGCTTCCGCCTCGTCTCGAAGATCCTTGCAGATTTCCCCTAGTTTCGGCGCGAAAACGCTGCTTGTCGCACAGGCACTTCGAAGAATTAAATTCCAACTAGGTTTCTTATTGGAGATACGTCGTGCGAAAATTTCCACGTCGAGCGATACGTCCAGCCACCTTTTCAACAAAAATCCACGGTATAAGAACACTTTTGTTTCATTCTGTATTAACGCTTCGCGGAAATGGTAAATGCGAGGAGGAGTCGAAAACTTTGATTTTCAAGAGGAATCAAGAAGCAGAGGAGGACGGAAGTGACCTCGCAGTTCGCCGTTCGCACAGTTGTCGTGTAATCAACTTCTTGAAAGGCCGCCAAATTCGATTCCGAAATTTATAAGGACTTCCAGCTCCCAGCGACACGAGGCGTCTTTGTTTACGAACAACTTTTCGAAAAGAATCCGATTAACTGTTTATTACTGCTCTCAGCGCGAGCTTGCTGGACGCAAAACACACATTTTACAAACGCGACATTAGAAACTCCCTTTTCTTTCTCTCGCATCACACGGCGAGAAACTTTGAGTTAAAATTTCTAAAAAAAATGTTTCAAGATGAGAAGAGAGATACTGCCAATAAAAATACGAAACAGTCGATGTGAAAGCGGAGATGAATCTCTCTCGGAGAGGAGGAGGGAAGAGGAGGAGGCAGAGTGGAAAATGAAAAGCGCGCTGGCAGAAGATTAACGTATAGTTGACTTCGGATTTCGTCGTGTAGAGCGCGATGTGAATCCGTTGGATTCGTGCCAATTCGTCCGCAGACATTGCCGAGCCACTATTTCCAGTTTAACACGAGCCACGACCTCCACCCCTCCTCATCCGCCCCCTCGCGATTCCATCGCGGGGATTGCGAATTGTTTCGAACTAAGTTCCATTTCCTGAGAATGTTCGATGCCTTCCGCGAGTCGACTAGCACGTCGCTAGAGCCGTATTTCGTCGATGCTATTGAATTTCAACAAACGCCAGATAAATAATTAATAGCCCACCTCCGCGGCGTCAGCTGGCGCCTGTTGAAATGTTCATTAGGCTCCTGTAACCGGAGAATCTAAGCGATATAATTTTGATTGCGAGCTCTGGCACTCGTAAATAGAGACACTCCGGGCGAATGACATCCGTTCATCGAGAGTCACGCAGAATAATGCTCGTTCGAGTATGCATTTGTGTCCCTCGATTGTGGAGTCTCCAATTTTAGTCCATTTCCGATTCGATGATAGACACGAAATAAAAATCTACCGTTGAAATCTTTTTCAGGTTGTCCGGTCTATAGTCGCGAGTTGCACTCTCAAATTTGCTCAGCTGAAAAGTGAAGCTCGCTCCGGGTTTACAAACTCTGAATTTGCTGAATCTAATTAATGACATCGCCATGAGTGTCGTTTTTATCGCGACGATATCACAACTCGATATTAACGAAAGAGTTTTCGTGCACGTAACATGTCCCCGACGCAAAAGTACCTCGAGAGAATCGACGGGGCTGCGAGTGAGATGTCATATTTTTCACCAAATTTCCCGCACGAACGATTCCACTCGCGTCTCGTATTCCGCGCGTCGGCATGGCGATGATTCGAAATTATTGCACGTCCTAGCTCATTCCTATCTTTCCATCACGTTCTATTTATTGTTATGCCGCCATTGTTGCGTTTCCATACGGTCCTATTTATTATTACGCTCCTATTGTTGCGTCTTGTTGAGGATTCCTGGGAGACTGCAGGAGTATCTGCGCGGAGTATTCCGCGGTTCATTCAGTTTCCCCCTGAGGAACGTTTTTTCGACGCGGACGAGGATTTCCTCGGAATATACCGTCTTTGGCGCCGCGAAGCAAATGAACAAGCGCACCGTTAACAATAGAGAGATGTAACTGGAAATACATTAACTGCTCAGTGTTGCGCGCCTACACAGTTTGTGAATATTATTTGCATCAATAATTCCCAAGATATTAACAGAAAGAACAGAAATTCTTGCGAATTAATCTTCGAACGATCAAACGAGAGACAAAATGATTTTCATTTCAAGTACTTCATTCCAACTACCATTTGACTTTATTCCAAGTACTTCAACAGAAATTCAATTTAAGATACGTTGAAAACTGTCAGGTCGTCATAAACATCGACTCTTGCGTTAAGGAAAGACTGTTAAGTTTTCACAAAGAGCTATACGTTGCACGAGATCGTTCTGTATCTATCGATTGTCGACGCGTTGTGCGCGGTTTATATTAATTAGCAATACTTTTCGTTATCATTATCGACCGTTATATCATCGAGGCCACGAGTAAACGAGGCGTAATTTGGTAAACGACTTTCCCGTTGCCTGGAAGGAACCGCGAATTGCTTCGCGTGCGAAATTCACCGAAAGATAGCGCACAATTCCCCGGTTGCCCCGCGCGCGAACCCGATGTGTTTTTGCGCTCGCTGCAATTTCACCTTTCGCCGCGCTTCGGCGTCAAGCGGAAACGCGCTCCTCGGGACAGGTGATTTGTCACACGAGAACGAAACGAGAGAGTGCGGCTCGCTCGCTCGCTCGCTCGACTTGCTTCGAGAGTTTTTCGCGCGCATACAGGTAGCTGATGACTTCGGGGCGGAAAGCTCGCGGACTCTCGAGACGCTGCAAGCGGTGGCGGCGAGGGTAAAGCAAGGAGTGAAGTAATAAGAAGAGCTGCGCCGCCGCTACGACGTCAAGCGGAAGATCCGACGAGCGAACTTTCGGCGCATTTGTATTTCCGCCCTTTTCCCTCCCGAGGGAAACTCTCGCTCGCGTCGCGCGCGTACTGATCTCTCTTCGAGAACAGCTGATTGCTCGTATTTCTCATTCACTGAGAATCCAGAGCGCCACTTGTTTGCACGACTTTTCCGCTCGTTACTTCATCGTGAACTTCGCCGTACGCGTTTCCGGACTTTTAGTCGTGCGACCTGTTTCTTTCGTTCGCTTGGCTTACAGCGATGGACTATAAACGCCGTGGGAAACGATCTAACGAGATCCTCAGTCGCATCCGCCGTGCTCGGCTTCTGCTGCGATACAGCGCGCTGTAATGCATCGTATTATTGTATCTTCTCTTCACGGAGGAAACCGTTATGGCTGCTGCGACCGCGATCATATTTCTTTGGTTAGAAGAAAGATTCATGTGAATTGAAGTTAAATAGATATTGCGTGAAATATTGCTGCTGCTGTATGCCCATCTATGCAGTTTTCACAGCCACGGTTCTTATGTGATATATAATGTTCAATTAGCATATCCATATATGAGTATGTCACTATGCTGCAAAGCGTTAAAAATCAAAACGATAAGAACGTTCAGAACTAGGGACGTATCCGGGAATTGGTACTTCTGCGCTGAGAGAAGAAATATCTAATAGTAATTAAATAGTAAATATTTATTCGGCGGGTACACTAATACAAGATATGTACTTGTACTAATATAAAAGATTTTTCGAATAAAAGAATTTACATTTCTTAAGGAAACCCTACGAAAGCAACTTTATTCTATTTAAATTAGAGAATTTAGATTTACGTAAAAATATTTATGTTATTAATGTTCATTAAATAAATATTTACTACTTTTCCTTTTAGGTATTTGTTCTCTCTCGGTATATCTTAGAATACTGAAAGTTCCGCTTAAACATGTATGGATAGGCAGCAAAGAAGGCCAATGTACCACTTTCAGAGCACTACGGCTTCCACAACTCTTTTGCATATATAGCCGATAAATAACATGAATATTTTGTTGCGGCAACCATATTTAGCCAAGTGATATCCTCAGTGTTTCCTTTCTTCTCTTTCCTTTTTCTCCGCAATGCTTATCTTGGATTATGACGTTCCAGGCTGCAGTGTGCAGAGCTGCAGTTGCATTGATACGGAAAGCGCGTCCTCATGACGTCGGCGCCATAAATTCGCGGCTGAGCAAACGTACACGCTTACGCGCGTTTGAAACACGCGTGCAAACATTCGCCCAAACAGGGACTACCCAAACTGCACCTTCGTGGCTTTATCCTCCCCCCTCTCCCTTCTCTCTCTTTCTCTCTCTCTTTCTCTCTTATCTCATCCTCTATCGGGTCAGTGTGCTTGCTATAATTATGCGCGTCTTTTTCGCAGACGTCACGGAAAGTCCTCTCGTCCGGAAACTGACAAAATCGCAAAGAGTGCATCCCAATGAGTTGGCCGGACGTGTAATTTAACACCTGCACCCGCGAAGTACATCCACGCCAATTTCATAACGCACCGCTCTCCGCATTGCCGGTGATAGTCCATGCACGTATTAAGAGCGGAGGAGAAAAAGAGCTCGAAGAAGAGAGCGCGGGTATTTTTGCGGCTTAATTCAAAGTTTCAGCTCACTCGCGTTCGCGTCGAGCTCTCTCTCTCTCTCTTTCCCCTTCTCTCTCTCTCTCTCTCTCTCTCTCTCTCTCTCTCTCTCGCTCTTCCTAGCCATTGGCCTTTCATAAAAGGAAATAAAGCGTGGCGGAACGCGGCGGAATACCAAAATTGTCATTACTGAAATATATCGCGTTCACGAAGTATTCCGCGCGAATAATAATCCCGGGGCATCTCGACGCTTCCCGCAGGCTCAGCTATTAATTTCCCGCGTTTCGATAGAATTAACGGCCCTCAGCGCCATCGATATTGAACACAACGGCGTTTCGTCGCGGTCGCCACGCGGGAGGAATCCCGTTAATATGGATCGCGACATTGTGCGCCTCGACACTGGTCGAGCGCGAAAGAGTAAAAATCACTTGCTGAAGGGGAAAAAGCGCAGCGAGCGTTTCATCATCATTGTCGATTTCGCTGTAGCTCGACAAATTTCTCGCGAGTTGCAGCTTGCGCGCTTCGCCAATGATCGCGGTGTATGATTTAGCAGGACGATGATCATAACGGTGGTGGTGGTCATGGTGGTGGCGGTGGTGGCGCTGCAGCTGCGGGAACCATGGCGAGTCAGTTTATCGAGCTACGAGCGCATCGTCAGCGAGAAATAAAGACCCTATTAATGCGAGCGGGATTAGCGCAGTCTAACCGAGTGCTGCAGATCTCTGCAGCGTGCCTGCTGCTTGCACCTAGCCGTAGTAGCTCGCAGCTCCCGAGCTTTCGGATAACGATTCACGAGTCACCGTTTTCGCCGGTCGTGCCCGGTGCAGCGTAGCCCGGGCGGCGGATGCTACCTCGTACCTACTGCTAGCTCCAGATAATCGTTACTTAGTTGTCCCCGAGGATGTCTCCCCGGATAAACCAAAATGGATGCATGACAGACCTAAAGCATACAGCGTACCAATTCGCACCGGTGTAGTTTCTCATTCTGTAACCCATTACTATTTGCTGAACATCGATAGGGGAGCCGTACGATACGCACGAGGTTGGGCTGTTAATATGGTTTAATTGTTTCTAACGACGCACGGTGTTGAACTAATTTTGCGGCTATGAAACTCTCGAGTAACCGATCGTCGTCTTCCTCCGCGCCGTATCGGATGTAGTTCGATCGTAAATTCGTATCACGCGTACTGAGGAAATTTACGTCAGCGAATTTAACGTTATAATATAGAGAAAATAAATCGTCTACCTTACAGTACCTTGGGAAATTTCTTGGGATGAAATTTTATTCGAAAAGAGAGTGACTATCAAGTCACTTGAATTCGAGTGATTTTCAATTTATACAGAATGGATTCTTCACTCTGAATCGAGTGAATATTTGCGCTTGAAATTGAAGAGCGAATATGATGTATACCACTGTCACAGGGATAAATTCTAGTTAGTTGAAACATTCGCTCATGTGCAGTCAGAATCCACTCTAAGCTCGAGTGAAATATTCACTCTTGCGATTTTTAATGGCAATTTTTTTCACTATTCGAGTGAAAAATATTGCCGCTTTTCACTCATTTTCAGTGAGATTCTACTTCAAGAAATTTAGAGAGTAACTAAGGGCTCGTTATTAATAGTTGTCATTTGAAACTTGTCTCATGAGAGATGCTGAGATTTTTACTTGGAGTTAGATCCAAGTTTTCCAACTGAATCATGATATATACTACATTTATATCTGTAATCGTGATTCAACTGAAAAACTCATCCAACTCTGAGGCCCGTATTAATAGTCGTCACTTGAAACTTGTCTGAGATACTCAGATTTTTCTTCAGAGTTAGATTCAAGTGTTTCAGTTGAATTATCACACGCGCGATGCACATACCTATAATCGCGATTCAACTAGAAAACTCTCACCAAACTTTGAATTCAAATATGAGTATCTCACTTGAGATAAATTTCAAGTAATAACTTGATATTAATACGAATATCTTGCTTGAGAGACGAGTAATAACCATTAATACGCGGAGAGAATATTACCAGTTTTTCTTCTGTAAAAATTTTGTTGAATTGTGCTATGTTCCAGTAAGCAAAATTATAAATTATCAACACGGTTTATCTTGTTGAGAAACATAATAAATTTTTTTTGTGGCGCATTTTAATCCCTAAAATATAAGTAGCACACATGAAATGAAACGACAGTTATTGCAGAATATCAATCTGTCCCTCAGTTGCAAAATTCTCTAATAATTTTTACTATAGAATCCTCTTCAAGTCGCCCGAGTCTCTGTGAAACAAACCAAAGTATTTCCTCCTCGTTTGTTGAGAGTAATTTTTTTAAAGCTTCCTAAAAAAAAATTTGCTGACTCAGATTTGCCCGACAAGTAATAGCTTTGTTGAATCAACCGATCCGTATCTCGCGTATCGACCATGCGCGATAATCTGTTTAAACAAAACGTTCTGCTTTCAAAGTGTCCTCGGCGAGTTATTGTTCGAAATAAGCGTCTTGGGTGCGCGCTGCAACAATGAGCGGCAATTTGGTCGGTCTGGCGGATATGTTTGTAGCGCCCTGTACTGACGTAAATCGCCTTCCGTCTTCCTTAATGTCACCGTCCTTAGACGTGAACAAGGAGTTACTGGGAAACAAGAAGGGGATTGCCGCTTGTTACCGTTTGCGACGCGAAACGTATCCGTGAGACGGGACATGAAAAACTCTCGCCGAAAGTAGCGGAGCGTTACGAGCACCGTTAAAAGACTTAATCGTTTTACAAATCGAGATCACGAATCGTTTGTCGTGCGAAACACGAAATCGACGTTGAAGCAGAAACCATCCCGCCCCGTATGATAATTACGTAAAAATTATTAACGAGCCCGTCCCTGAAACAAACAGTCTGACGTACTAACGACCGGCGCATCCGCGATGCGAATGCAAGCGTTTTTATTTCTCTGTTTCGCTCGCTCCTCCCGTCGAAGCAACCGGACGGAGAAGCTGCAACGGAACGGACCGACACGTCCGTCTCGCACAATGCACTTCCGACACTTTGACCGGCCCGGCGCTTTACGACACGCGCAACAAGCGCCTGCAGAGATCGCGGGCGAGCGAGTGAGCGAGCAAGAATGCAACGCGGAACCGAGTCGGACACAAAACGCGACGGACAGCCCGAAAGGACATGGCGCGGGATAAAATCCGACGTGACGCGTCCCTGTTTACCGTACACACCGGAGCTGCATATGCAAAGCGAAACTTTCCGCCGGCTTTGTACACAGCGCTTCAAAAGCGCCACGCGCGGCTGATACGTGCCATTTTTTTTCGCGGAGAATACCGAGCGAATGAAACGTATCGATCGACGTGGCGTGTCGCCGCGCGCCAAGGATTACGCTTTCAGCCTTCCGGATACCGCTGTCCGACGGTCGTCTCACATTACCGTTGAGTCTTCCGTTCCGCTGGGAGAGACTGTACACGGAGAAAGCGCCGAGGATATCACTTGCCTAAATATAGTTGCCGTAACAAAATATTAATGTTACTTTTCGTTCATGCATACAAGATGATTGCAGTAATCATAGTGCTTTAGAAGCCAGTATATTAGCCTTCTCTTTGCCGCCTGTCCGTACGTTGTGTTTGAGCGGCACTTTCAGTGAATGCACGGCGTAACTAGACTCTACGGATCTCTCAACCATAGTAATTTGTTCCGCAGACCATAATAGAGAGACAGCTACATTACTTTGGTTGAGGCAATTATATGTATGAGGATATGTATAAGGACTGACTGAACATTTTACGTGTCACAAGAAAACTTGGTAGCCAGAAAAAAGTTTCGGGGGGGAGGGCTGTACTTTTTATTTTTGACAATCAAAAAAAAGGTCATTTAAAAAAATTTTTTTCACACTTAGCGTAACCCAGAAAATTAATTTCGAGGGAGGGGCTGCAGCTCCTTCAGCCCCCCCGGCTACGCCACTGGTATCGATAAATACAATTTTTAATGCCATACCTACTTGGAGTCCCATAAAGTTTGTCTCAGAATATGTGGATATAGCAACAGAAGCAGCTTTCGCCATGTAGTACACAAACGTGCGTAATTTCAGGTGCGTGTTAAATAGCAAACGAATTTCAATTACGCAGTATTTTCGGATTAACCGAGATTAAAAGCTAAGAGCTGTCGAGAACGTTGGGGGGTATCTCTGTCATCTCCATAAAAGCAGTTTAAATGTTTAACTTTGAGACAACCTGTAGCATGGAACGTTCTTGGTTCACTCGGTACACGAGAGGATAGCACAGGCAGCGATGGGTTTTAATTTATTTTATTGTGACATAAAATCCTGCAAAATGCATGCCCGTCCCGTACGAGCTGACCTGCCCGACCCCGTGGCGTCGCCCTCGTCGTTAGTCCTGCGATAGCAGGATGTATAAGATATTCCCGCTGCGAGAAACGTTATTTAAGGACTCGGGAGAAAGTTCTTCAATCTCCCGGAAGGTTTCGCGTCGCACTCCAAAACGAAATAATTTATTCAGTTGTTGGGAAAATATCGCCGTTGCAACGGCGAAACGTGAAATGTGCCAAACTTCGTACATGTTGTTTTACAATTATTGGCAAACAGACACACGTATACACATCTAACCAGCCAGCAGAACTCACACAAACAGAAGAGTTTTAATGGTACACAGCTTAAACTAATCGCTTTACAGACACTCAGCCTTTTATTTGGCAAGTTAACTTCTTCGTACGAATAGACAGTTGCGAATATTTCAGAAACGATTTAAAATAAAAGTATCACATACATGTATCTAATCCTGGATTTTTTTATCGTTTTAGTCTTTAAATACGAATATTTAGTTTTAATGATATTTAGAGTTTCAAGAAATAAAATATATATATTTCTTATTTTACATGTATATATATTTATTATATTTGATAGCTTAAATATTAATATTTAGAGACAAGAAGAATGTGAAAAAATATCTGGTGCAAATAAATAATATATTAATATATTCCATTTTGCGGCATGCGAACGTTAAATATTAAACTTTTGGGTATGAACTTCGTTGGAAGAGTCCTTATAGAGATTTTTATTTCAGTCGCCTGTCTGGCGGAGAAAAGTAATTTATAGCGGTGTCCTCGCGAAATTATCGCGGTAGCACGCGAAGACGACACGGCGAAACGCTTGTAAATAAATCGACCATTAATATCGTCTAATTTACACGGGTTACGTGCACCCCGAGCCGGCAATAACTCTCTCGCTTCGCTGAATTCGTATTCCCATATTTGCGATTCTTAGCGGTAATATTGCTTCTTTCACGTCGCTTTGAGGTGGAAACGGTCGAGCTAGGAATTTCGCGCAGTGTATCTTGCAGAAATTCAAACTCTGCGCTATAACGCATTGGGTTGTAATTCCCAATATCAACAGAACTTTGAGCAGCGAGAGTACGCCAAGGGGAAACTATAGCGCGATGATGCTCGCGGATTTGCATTCTGCAAACGCTATCTTAAAAGGAAACTTTGTATTCTACCGGCGTAAACTTATATTCTGTAATTTCGCATCAACTTCTAATTTGCCGTTCGCTATTTGGATATTTGTCAGTACATTGCGGATCGTGTGATGTTAATTGCCCAACAGCACCGCGCATTTTTAGGCTAAGGATCATAAGAGTTAGCGAAGTATTCTTGATCTCATTTGATTTTGCACTACGCATTGTATGCGTCTGATCTTACTCATCTCTCTGTCTCTTTAATTCACCTACTTTTGGTATCAAACCAATTTTACACAAGTATCAAGTTACTGTCCATTTATTTGTTTGTCAATCTGGACGGCACATATATACGGGATACTTCGGCTTTTGAAATATAGGTTACATGGATATAGATTTCACCGCGGTCGCAAACCCCGCGAGAGAAACAACGGCGTGCAGTAGCGGTCGGTTATTGAAAAACCCAATTTCCAGAAAGGCAATTAGAATCGTTGAAAGTAAATAAATATCCTATCTATAGTTCTTCTCTATAAATACGAATCTCACACAAATAAGAAGATCGCGTCTCTCTCTCTCTCTCTCTCTCTCTCTCGTCCTCTCTATGGAAAACCCGCTACGTATCGTCGCGTATATAAACCCGAGCGACGGAAGAAGATGGAGAGAAGACTCGCCGTGAGTTTCTTCCGCAATCACAGCGCTCTTGTGTACACCTTCCTGGTTTCCTCCGATTCAACCATTGAAAATAATTGACCCGACTCTGCTAGTGTTTCGAGCGGCCGCGGTCGCATAAATGCCGGGGTGCGCGTTTTAAACCATAACTACGTCAAGCGGTGCATCCTTCGATGCGCCGCTCCGAGTCGAGCCGGGTCGAGCCGGCCGCTCATTTTGCCGCGTATTGTTACCGTACAATACACCGTGTTTCCAGCGGCTTGTTTCCACCACCCGCGCACTGTAGCCGTGGCCGCTGTCCGCTACTGCATTGTCGGCGCATTCCCGTTGCCGTCGCATCGAACGCAATTTTACAGCGTCACGGCGCGTTGGTCAGGGCGAAATGTTTGTTTTAACACGACACCGCCAGCCATAACCGTAACCCGTCGCTCCGCTCTTCCTGTCTCGTCTCGTCGACGTTTTTATTCCCTTCGTGTTTTCCTGCCACCTATCTGCTGGCGTGTCGTGCATCTCGCGCATCCCAATTACGCGCCTTCGCCTGCATGGAGTCGCGTATGAAGGGAATGCGCGCATATTTTATGTACGCTGATGAAAAGTAAATGACACTCAGAAAAATATAATCTTTTTCCTAACGGAACTGTCTTATTCTCTTCAAGTGAATCAGTAAAAACGTTCACTGATTTTCAGTGGAAATACTCCCACTGCTTCATCTTATATTTCTCTGATCTTAACCAATGGAAGGAGGGTGTAAAATTCGTTATACTACAAATTCGTTATACGCTATATTAAATCTAACTTTCAGCGTTTCTAGCGATGGAATTATCGTTTTCCATATATTTTACATGCAACATTACCTGTGTTTACAAACTGCATCAATAATAGCAACAGTCGCTACTATCAACTGATTCTTTCAGCGAGATTTTACTGTTTGCAAAGTTATATTCATAACTGAACCATCAGTTATGAGTATAGTATTTCAATAAAAAATACGCTAACTGTAATTTAGAGAGTATATATGGTCACGAGAGAATCTCTTGCTAAAAGGAATTTCTATTAGAAACAAGACTCGTACTGTGAAAAAAAGACGATATTCTAACTCTAACTTTAAAAATATCGTACTTAGAACATGTTCCTTTTGATTTTGGAGGATTTTAGAGGTTCCTCTTGAGGCTAAATTCCCGCTAAAGGGAATTTTTTTGGGTGAACGTTCTTAAAAAGCTCAGCAAGCTCGGGTGTTGATCGCATTTTGTACAGAGTGAGGCTTTGGGTCACCGAGGCTTTGGATGACGCGTGACGTTTATGATACTTTGCGGTTATCGACTTTAATGCTCAATTTATGCCCACAGTGTGACGCGTACGTGGCGTGCTCCGGTATCGGTGAAAACATAAAAAAAAGACTGGATAAAAAACGAAAATTTCGCTCAACTATCGCGTTATCGAATTGATAGTCTATTATAGGATTATTTGCTTATCGACTCCGTGTCTAGTGCTCTTCACCGTGAAACAACTGGCGCTAACGTGGTTTCGCGCAACAATTTACAACTTTGTACGATTGCGCCGCTTGCTATTCTCTCGACTTTACATTGCGTACCGCACGCAATGCGATTCCACGTGAATGTGTTTGGCGAAAATGTCGTCGATGCTGAACGTAAAAGAATGAAGATGAAACAAACACTCGTAGCGCATCCAAGTATCCATTATGCTCGCGAGTAATTCGCTGTTTCGTTGCTTCACCCTTCTTAACGAGCGAACGGCGACGGCAACAATGACGACGACGACGATTTCTAGCGCGTTTACACACGGTAACGGCGTTTAAAAGACCGTAACCGTAACGTTATGAAAATACGCGACAAGCAACGACACGGTAATGACTTTAGTTAGCGGCGACTTTTAATACGAGGACTTTCTGGGGACCGCGCGTTCCACCACGCAAAAGTCATAACGACCGTAATAACCCTCCTCGCTGCTTTATTATTCGCTACGCACAAATACGAGCCGAAGCCAGTCGGATATACCGGATGGCGTCTTAAATCCGCATGTGCTCGCAGCTCACGCTACGGACTTCGAATTGAAATTCCGCTCTCGTGCGATAAAAATCTCTCGCTCGCTCGCTCGCTCGCGAGGTCGAACGAATGAATGAGGGTAGCGAAGAAACCAAACGCGAAGATTCGGAATTTAATTCGCGAGTAGCTCGACTTTCGATCGCTCGTAATTCACGAAACTATCGGCGTTTCGATATCTCCCTTCGGAAAAGAATTTACGGCTACACTGTGTATGCACAGTGTTTCGTGTATTACGGCTATGAGCCGCGCTCTAAAGCGCGGTCGCTGGGAAACGCGAGGAAACGGCCGGGCGAAAGCCCAGCGAGATACTACTGGCGGGATATATTTGTATCCCGCGGGACAGCAGAGAATTATCCCGAGGGGAACAATAGAAACGGCGGTCTCGATGGTGGAATTAATTATGGTATAGAACTTAACGAATGCTTATTATTGCACCCTGCTCCTTTTTTCGGACGACAATGGCATGTCTCTCGCAGCGACGCGAAATCCTCGCAGCCGGCGACTGGAAGAACGCTGAAGCAAGCGCTTGCGACGTTGTCCTCATTATCGTCGTTGTTATTATCATAAGAGAAGCCTGTGTGTGTGTGTAAGCTGGAAATTAGTTTGCAAAAATTGTAAAAAAGATGTAATTTCTTCTAAATTGTAAAAAAGATGTAATTTCTTCTATGTACTGTAGCTTAATATAACACATAAAATATGCAAAGTATGTTTTGTATGTTTGAAATTCCACATAAATTTCATTATATACATTCTTTAAACAGAATTTCTTAAACATATTTTGCATTAATACATTGCATGTTTTAAATTATATTTCGTTAGAACCCAGCAAAGAAATTGCATCTTTCTTACAAATTTTGCTCAGTACTTTTCAGCTCTCGGCTCTTGCAAACTTTTCTTTGTCGTCCACTCTTGATCGTCTTTCAAAGCTTTTATGATAATTATTTATATTATTATTACTTATTCTGCTTACGAGAGAAACGATTCTCTCTGCCATTAGAACGGTAAATCGCGTAGGTGTAATACGAAGGGGAAGAAAAGCCTCTCAGTCGAATGATCAATTACGAGTTTATGTTACCGTTCGTCGGTCACTTTGCGTCGGTCGCTTTGCGTTGGTCGCTTTGCGTCAATCCCAACATACGCAGCGTACCGTTTGGAGCGATATCGCGTATTAATTAGGAACTCTCCTCGGGTCATCCAGCACGCAACAGACGCATTTCCTGCACGCACATGGGTTGGCTTCGATTTCGCGGCAGGAAGCCTGTTCATTTCCTGGTTATTGTTTAATGAGCATGTACTTGGGGAAATTAATGCGATTTCTGTGCATTGTATCCGAGAAATTAACGCGATTGTAGACAATACGCATATCGCGTCATAACGCGTACACAGGATTACCTCTTTGTTTCTTTCCGTTCTATCGCATTGCACTCACTCACGAAAAGAGGCAGAGAGAGAGAGAGAGAGAGAGAGAGAGAGAGAGAGAGAGAGAGGGAGAGAGAGAGAGAGCCCGCGTTTGATAAGTTAATTTATAGTGTAACATCCGGACAGATATCGGTTCGTCTCGCGAAACGCGCGAATCCGCGCCACTTCGACGCATTGCGGAATAATTCGCAGTCAAAAGAGGAATCCCTGATCAAAGTGTCCCAAAGTTCCTCCAATCGGGATTTGAACACCGATTTTTAGTTGACTTCGCCATATGTGATAGGAAATAAGCGAGTGGTAGCCAAAGAGGAGTGAGAGGGATAAGGAGAAGCTGTAATGACTAATATGACGAAACATGCTGCAACTTTTCCCTCATCCCCATCGGCTTCTTCCTGATTACATACGACGGATGTCAGACGGCGGTGTCCAAGGTATGATTAGAGGAACGTCTGGGATGTTCTTCTCTCGAGGAGAGATGCGAGGCGAGCAAGATCGACCAGGTCAGACGCTTTGATCAGATGCGTAACACGAGTGGAGAGCCCAATATGCTATACTCCCAAGAACTACCTATGCAAATGGCATTGGCTTCGGATTATTAATGTAGATCTCCGAGCGAGCAAATAGCCGCTTCTAATTACTACCGTTCTAGCTAACTATCAGTGTCAACGATCGTGGCTTCTGCCAAGATATATGCGCGATATAGAGACTGGTTCGATTAGATAGATATCTATGTAGACAGCTTCAACAGACAGCTGTCTACGAACTGGATAGGCAGACGCTTCATCTGGAATAACTGTTGATTAGACAACACGGATCGGTTAATATCGAGCACGGCGCTTGACGGCGTAACCAGTTTGGCATAGCGTTCGCTATGAGATGTCTCGGGAATTTCGCGCGTAATTCATACGTGCGTGTGTCGGCTCGGTCAAATTTAACGAACAAACGTTTCACTGAAGTTTTACGCTACACTGACATTATGCGGCACCAATACTAGAAGAGAATATTATCGGGTTTATCCGAGAGAACCGGAAGTTTCGGTGCTTCAGGAAACGAGTGAAACTCACTCGCAAACAGTTAGAAGAGACAAGCATCTCCAATTATGACTTCCACATTAGCGTGTACACTATAGAAAGGGAGAGACAGAGAAAGAGAGAGAGAGAGAGAGAGAGAGAGAGAGAGAGAGAGAGGTGCGAAACTATCTCGAGTTAACGGGGAATGTTGTCTTAAAGTAATTCCGGATATGTAATCGGAGCCCGGGGCGCCTCCCCTTCATTGTCGCAGCTGGTTTATTGTCCCTTCCGGTTTACAATTACCATTCGCAATTACTGTCTGTCCCACGACAGACTACACTATGTACCGTGTCCCGTCCAATGGCTCGCCGGCTTCCTTACGTTTCCGGACGCGGCGACTGTACCTTCCTAATTGATTAAGTGAATTATCGCACCCGCCGCGATCATCGACGTGCTATGTGAGACGCCTTCGACGCGTCCGTGAAAGCGCGCGGCCAGCAGCGCGTCGCCTTCAGTAATGGCAAAATCTCGCCATCGGGCTCGCTTTCGTTATAATTAGCGGTGGCGTGGGAGAGAGCGCGAGCCACAGGTAGCGCGGGAAACGAGAAACACGAATTCGAGAATACTCATTCGCGTGCGTACACGGCCATTGTTTCGACCGAGGCCTGCCGTCCGTCGTGATTGACGGCGACATCCACCGACCCCCGACCCTTGGAACGCGCCGTTCAAATTACCCTCGCTGTCTACCGGCTCATTGGCAGGGGAGGAACGACAGGCGTCGGCCTGCCGGCACCGATATGCCCCACGGCTTCCGGATCTTTTTCAGGCCCGATATCGGGCTGATATCGTCATAGCGGTAGCGGGACGAACAAAGGACTCCCGCAAGTCCCGGAAGCTTCTGTCCCGTTGGATTCACGACTCCTCAGCCTTTCCGTGAACTTTAGAAAGTGGTAATGAACTGTCCGACGGATACATACCGGACTTTCGGCGATTTTTCACTGCCTGAATGAAATACATTTTCTGTCGAAACTCACAAGATTTATGTGAAAAAGATGGATTGGTTGATTTGACGAATCTATAATTCACGAATCGAAATTTGATGTTATGACTAAGCAAATTTGCTTGCATCTCGCAAAGGAATTGCGTCTACAATTACAAAACAATTGACAACTTACTCACACACGGAGAGAATGTTTCTTTTTTTATATAAATTCTTTTCAATCTTATCATGTTTCTGGTAATACGGGAACAGATTGCTAATTAGATCTATTTTTCCAGAAAACAGAAATCTTGCCGGAAAAATAGCAAACTTTTTAAGAGCACATTTCACCACCAATGATTTCATGATATAAATTTATGAAATAGATCTGTTAATTTCAGTTAGAACGAAGTTTTCAGTTGTGACAGAAAATCTTTTCTCTCGACTACAACGAAACTCGATGTCATCTATTAAATTTCCGCGCATGACGAGATATTGATGCCATTCAAAAATTCTTTATGAAACTTCACAAAGTTGAGAAACCTTGCCCTGTTCGCTATACCAGCGCGTAAAATGTACGTCGTTTGACTCGACAATATTCGCGAGATGCTCGACGAGCAAAGCGAATTTAGCTCGGCGCGCATCTGACTTTGTTCTATTTTTTATTCCCCTTTTTTTTTGCTTTTCTAATTGCTCCTCTTTCGTTCGCGCAGGCAAACCTCGACCGCAAGTCTCGTGGTATCTCGAGTCGCAGAATATTCACGCATCTACGGAGATTCGAGAGACTCAAGGATCGGACGGCGAGACCAACGTCGTAACCATCAGTAACGTGACTGTGAAGGCACTCACGAGAAGGCACCATCACGCCAAGCTGTCCTGCCGAGCGAATAACACTCAATTAGCGCTGCCACCTAGCACTTCTGTCATCATAGAGCTTAACAGTGAGTACACTCATTCCAATTAACGCTAATTGCGAGCGGCGCTGCGCGTCGCACCGACCTACTTCGCGAAAGTAATAATTTTTTCGTCCCTTTTTTTCTCCGTCCGGAAGGCGATCCTAATTATCAAAACGTCGGCGCTTCCTTATTTGCGGGAAAACGCGAGCATAATAAGGGCGCATTCGTTTCTCTTTTTTTTGTGGAAAAACAAGCGAAATGCAAGTAGTGACATAACACACAAGTGATAACGTTTCGTTGACTCAGAGAGGTGGCATATTCCTAGATTCTTTAGGTCTAAAATATACATCAATCAGATGCAAGAGCTTACTGAGCATTCAGTGGATGCACTTATTAACGTCACCTTTCCGCGTCACGGTCACATTTCGCTATCACCTGTGTTATGTCGCTATTGGCATTTCGTTCGTGAATGAATCGATGACGCGATGTCGATAAGAGAAAGACGTATCTCTCGATAAAATTTTCTCGATGCGTAAAGTTTGTGTAGGAAGAAAATTGCAACAAATTGACACAGACACGATATACCTGGGACCGTAATTCATGCATTATATAAAGTCTCTCGCGGATAATCGCGCTCGTGGAGACTCGCCGAATTTCCGTCTAGGATATCGAGGCAACATGTTCGTACGCAATTCACGCCAATATAAAAAAAAGGGTGAATCGCGCGTCGTGGTTTTCGTGCGTCAGAGACTCTCGATTCGTCCGTAAAATAACGACTGGGAATCACTCGTCCAGTCGCTCGCTCGTTCGTTCGTTCGCTCGTTCGGCTATTACGCAAGTACGAAAAAATTCCGAACATTTTCCCCGGGAATGTCTCAAATTTCGTGAATAACCGCGGAACAAGGTACCCTCTGCGTTATGAATATGCAAAAGCCCGTCAATTTCGGCGGGGCGCGATACTTTCGGCCGATTCCCTGTCCCGTCCCACTCCACCCTGCATCCTTTTTCCCTCCCTCTATCTCTTTCTCTCTCTATCTCTATCTCTGTCTGCTGCATATCCTGTGCGTATCGATATCAATATTTTCTCCCCGCGAAGAGGATAGAGCGAATATTTAACCGACGCGAGATCCGATTTGTCTGGCTGAAAACTCACCCTCTCCCTCTCTCTTCCTCTCTCTCTCTCTCTCTCTCTCTCTCTCTCTCTCTCTCTCTCTCTCTCCCCCTTTTTTCCGGCTCGGCCGAAAATGGAAGCGGACTCTCGACGAGACGAAATTGAAACATTTTTCACCGATTACAGGGGAGGGAGAGGAGATCCGACGAGAGGGGCGGGGTGAAGCTTCTCGTACCCTCGCGCCGAAAAGCAATCAACCCCGCGATGTCATTAATAACGCCACTTCCGGAATCGCTCCGAAACGCGACGAATCGCGCGTGAGTAACATGCCGCGGCCGCAGCAGCGTTCGATCAATCTTCGTGAAAAACAGAGATAGAAAGGAAATATCCCGCGTTGTCCCCTCTCCCTTTCCCCCCTTCTCTTGCACTTCGTCGCCAGACGTGGCCGCTGCAAGCCCCGCTGCCGGAAACAACGGCGGGCAGGTCCGGGGAAAATTGCGACCCCGAACTATTTCCTTCGGTCCGAAGTCGGTGACTCGAAGGCGATTATTATTTCGACACGTGTTGTTGCCGGACAGAGGGTGAAAGGAGGGAGGGAAGAAGTTGTAATGAAAAGTTCGTCGGACGCCCACCTGCTCGCGACACTGTAACACGCGCCATAATTATACACGCGAGAGCCGCTCGCCGGCATAACAAATGGCTTTCGTTTGAACACAGCTGAATTACTATTAAGCTTTATGCTTTCACGCGTACGCCGCTATCGCGTGACACAAAGCGCATTCGGGCTTTGTGCGTGCCAGGGATATTATCGGTGTTATCTACTCGAATATAGTAGGCTGACGAGTGGATCAATTACACTCCTTTTCGTTTAAGGACCCCGTATTTTAATTCGCCGGGGCGCATGACGACGCGCGCTTCATTGTTCTTGTTGCAAGAATTAAAAAGTAAATGGGAAAATATTATTTTAAATAACTTCGGGCAAACTACAGAGCAGATACAGAGGTGAGAATCGCGAAACTCATATGTTCGTTTACATTTTGTGTTTCGGAACAAGTCTATGTCTCTTGTTCAACAAGCGAGTTTTCCTTAGCAACGCTTGCAGTTTCTTTTCAAGCTAGAAAGAAGTTAGTCGCTTGAAGAGAATTTATTTGATCGGTAAGAAATTAAATTAAACGAAATTAATTATCGTTTCTCTCTGTGGTGAGAGATGAAAGTCTGGAAGTCTCACTGTGGGGAGAGACTGAGATGGAATACTCTCTGTGGGGAGAGTCGAAATTAATAAACATTCTCTGCGGAGAGAATATCTAATACAACGAAGCCCTACGAAGAGAAGGAGAAACCAACAATTGGCTTCCTCTTCGGAAGCATTCGACTTAAAATATTTCTTTTTCAGAATATTAGTTCCTGATAATCTCAAGAATCTTAACTCCTTGTGTTTTTCCCAAGTTCATCACATTTGTTTCTTGTAATGATCATCGTCAACATCCTTCTGGAGACTATAATTTGAGACAACGTTCCAGTCATCTACATCATCCTTACAGAACTTCAAGAAATTGAAGCGTCTCCTCTACCATCTCCTTCCGGTGAAAAAAACCTGTCTCCTGATATTCAACACATTTAAATATATCACAGTGACTAACAAACAGTTTTTTACGTTAACACATCTAATCTTTCATTCTATTTCCGCCGAGTCGAAATTTGGTTTCGACCTCAATATTCCACCTTATGTATACTTCGATGGTCCGAAACATTCATCAACCTTTTTTGACTCTACACTGAGAAAAAATACTTGAAAATTTTTCTGTGGGATGTACTAAAGTTAATTTCATGTGAAATAAAATTTACTTCTCTGTGAATAACTTTATATATTGGGAAGTTCAGGATCGAAAGTAGGGTTAAAATTTTGATTCAGACTCTCTCCTCCTCTTTTCAATAACGAGTATTGCTGAGGAATTTGTTGATATCAAAGATTAACAGGTTGTGGGAAGAATCGGTACGGTGCGACACAGTTATGGAAAAAATACAGTTTGAATGTTACGTCGTCGTTCGACGATGCAACGAACGTGCGAGAGATAGCGTATTTCTGGTTTATCAGATTTCGTCGGGCTGAGGGCGATACTGCGTTTCGTGAAAACAAATTAAAAAAACAAAAACAAAAAAGGACAAAATGAAAACAAAAATTCGGGAGACGCACGAAATGAAAAATCTTTCAATTTTCTCATCGACTAATTGACCATCGACGGTCCGTCAAAGGACAGCTGGCACTGTTTTAATTGGTCGGCGTGAAATAATTCCTGCCGGATCTGACAATCGAAAATGAACGAGATACAAACGGATCGCGGTTATTCACGTGTGATATCGCACTCGCGTCCGAAAATTTAAAAACCGCAAAGCTGATCGAATTATTCATTGCTCATCGGGCGCGTGTATATGTAAAAATAATTTCGGAATATAATCTTTCGTGCACCATGTGTGTGTACGTATGTGCCTATCCCAGAAATCATTCGTCTCCGTATTAATTTAAAAACGATATTTTCTGCTCCGAAGTTTAAACCGGGGCTTAATTATTAATAAGATTTTGTCTCACTTTTCCAGCGAATTAGTTTTGCGTGCATCAATATTTAATGGAGGCGTTTATAACTTTATAGGATCACGCTCTCTCGTCGTGACGTAATAAGTACTGCGAATAAGTAACTTGTGACGTAATAATTTCTATTAGCAGCTCGCAAAGAGGTTCGTCGAACTTTTAGATATATTTCCTTTATCATAACATATTTACTGACAAACTCACTTCCATTAATGTATGATTTATCTTTTTTCTCATTGAATGAATTTATCTACAATATCTAAATTTTTGCAAACTTGTACTAATATATCTCTGTAATTTTAAGAGATTAGAGAGCTGAATAAATGTTCACTCAGTCCTTTCTCGTACATAGAAATCAAAATTCCTGCTCAAGGAAACGAGCTAAAAAATGTTAGGGGATCGAAAGCTCATAAAAAGCTTCTAATTTCGAGCTATTCGTTTTTCACATGGTGGACGGGGGAAAGGGATGGGGCCAACTCTGCACGAGGATTACTAATAATTGCCGAAGTAATCCATTTGACTGTCTCATCTTGTGCTCCTACTCACGTTCTTCGTGATTGAGGAAATTTCGAAATTCCGTCGGACGCCTTTTCCGTGGATACGGAAAATTAATATTCATAATTGTATGAGCAGTATGGTGGTTCTCATCGGCACGCTCGAGACAGTTTATCCGACGGCGAACTTTTGCGCGTCGGACAAACAAGTTTAAATTAAATAAGGCGGAAGCTGCTCCGACTTGAGGAGATGCAACGATCCGTTAAGCGAGCGGACAGAGAGGAGTTACTGTAGAAGCCGGCTCTCGGGCGCGATGTGAAAAGTTTGTGCGTAAACCGATGACCAGATCTCGATCAAAAATTTCGCAACGCTCGATTATACTGCCGATCAGAAAGACGCTCTCCCGCTTCTCCACGGCACTACGTGTTTTCCGACGTTTGGCTGTCTTCCGTCTTCTTTTCGTTGCGATCGTAAAACGGCTACGACGCGATTCCTGCCGGACGTCGCGACAACGCCACGATGGATCGTCGAGTGCCCTCCTCGCGAAGGTGCCGGCCGAATAATCGAACGTAAATATCGACTCGGGGATCCGAGGGACTCGTTTGCCGGAATAACGGAAATAATCTCGACCAGATGTAACACTCGACTCAATTCCGACGAATAGTACTTCGTTTTTCCCGATTGAGAATTCGCGTCGAGGACCGATCCGCCCGTGCACTCCGCTCGCCGCGACTTGCATAACGAAATTGATCCCGCGGCGCCTCGTCTCGCCTCACCTCATCGCGCCTCTCGCTCAATCCTCTCGCTAATTGGAAATGCGCCGAACGAGAAGCCGCTAACCGCATAATCGCGTCGCTCCGTCGCCCGTACGATCCCTACAAGGTCTGATGAGAGAGAGAGAGAGAGAGAGAGAGAGAGAGGGGGAGAAAGAGAGTGAGATGGTTGAAGGAGAGAAAGAGAGAGAGAGAGAGAGAGAGGGCGAAAGAGAGTGAGATGGTTGAAGGAGAGAGATAGAGCGAGAAAGGGGTGAACGGGAGAGCCGCAGGACCTTAGGCGCGGCGGAGACGCGGGTGGAAGTCGATCGACTTGCGAGAACGATTGGCGGTTGACAACGAGGTCGGCGAATACACGAGGCTCATGGAGTGGATCGACGAGAGAGGATCGCGCTCTCTGGTCGAGCCCTCGAAACCGCGCGATGTGTCCCATTAATTTTTCATGCCACCACCGGGACCGAAGTAAAATCCGATGTATGCGCGAATGGCTCACGAGCGGCAGGGTCGTTAATAGTTATACGATAGCTCTGCGTAATGGAAATTGCGAAATTGGAACGGCACGGTACGGCGCTCGCGCGCGCTGCGCGCGCTAATAGGAAGACACGGCCGTTCGAGAAACAAATCGAATTCGCAACGTTACGGAACGACGCAACGGGTGGTGCCTGTCGCCCGGCACCATCGCCGGCTCTCTCCCTTTCTCCCTACTTCTCTCTGTCTCTCTCGAGACCGTCAATGGATTCTTCCGTCGGCAATATTTAGCGCGATAACGCCCAGCGATTTTATCGTATGAACCGCGTTTTGTGTACGCGGTTTTTTTTATCTCACGATCTCTCGGTCATTCGTATTTCCACGAAATGCACAGCTTTTTCCTCTCCTATAATTTTTAGTACAAAATACGACATAGAGTGCGGCTCGTTGCAGCAAATATAATTTTTTCATGTTTTTCGCTAGCGCGTGAAAAGGTTTGCGGAAGAGTAAATTTTTATTTTGAATTCGAAAACTGTTTTCTATATAATATAGATGTATGAACTTCGACAAACTTTGTTGCACCGTATTTGTTCGATCGCAAAACAATTTGTACATTCTTTATCAAATGATAATACTTCAAGTTGTCACAAAAGCCTTTTGCAATCTTTGCACGCGTGCATTCCGCTTTGTTAGTGTTGAGTCCACCGTCATTATCGTCGCATTACATACAGTTGTTTAATATTGCGCGGACATAACTTTTCTACATATGTATGAGATATTATCGATGGATTCGATTGATGAAATTATGCATTAGTTTTGAGCAAGAGGAGCGGAACGATATGCGGCTCGAAAGAGCAGGGAATATCGAGTTCTTAGCAGAACTCGCCGTTGAAGGAAAAATATTGTATATTTTTACATTTAATATATCTCGAAGCGGTATGCCCGGCCATGAATTTTTATTATTTTTAGCAATGCTTCCTATCCCGACATCGTTTATCTTAGATATATTCCTCCTTAGGATCAGCAAACCGTTAGCGGGTCATGGCGACGCTGTTGATTTTCTCAAGCATTGTATATCGACCAGGATAATTTGCGAAGTAGAAGATACACGCGCGAAATGCAGCGACGGAACTCGTTCAAACATTCCCTCAGTAAAGATACTCTCTAAATTTCTAGGAGTGAAATTGCACTCGACAGGTAGACCGACAGCCGAGTGTCGCTCCAATTCAAGTTATTTTTCACTCCCATAGAGTGAATTCTCCATCTTGTGTAAATCGCCGAACGAATACTTTCACTCGAAATTGAAGAGTAAATCTGACGCATTCCACCGTCAGAGCAATGTATTCATTCCAATCGAGTGAAACATCCGCTTATATAGAGTCAGAATAGATTCTCTTCTCCTCCTCTCTCTCTCTCTCTCTCTCTCTCTCTCTCTCTCTCTCTCTCTCTATAATATAAATTTCTAACAAAAATAATTTTCACTATCGCCTCGTGGGAAAATACTTTGCTACTTTTTACAAAATTCGGAGAATTTAACGGAGCCATATTCACGAAAATTTGATACATTAAAAGAAAATAAAAAAACATAATTAATGGAAAAAATGATAAATAATAAAGAAGAAACGTACATGTGTGATAAATTCGGAACGCAAATAAATGCCAACAGTTTCTTGTTATAAGAATATGCCACTATTATTTTATTTTGTTCTCACACCATTTCACCCATTATTATTTAGAGAAACATAAACAGTGACGGATTAATTGTCATCAGTAATGTAACGAATCTGGAGTTACCTCGACGTAATCGGCAGGATCGAACTGATAAAATACCACGGTAAAATAGCATAATTGTTCTCGCTGTCGGTGCGAAAAAAACGAATAAACGTCGCAATGGAATAACGGACGACTATTACCGGCGGCTCTTGTCTACCGACGTGTTTCGTTTGTCGCGACCGTTTGAAATCGGCTGTCGGCTTTCTGCCGACGAAGTTGCAATTCGGCGCGACCGGAGAACAAAGAAGGGTTCGTCTCGCGAACTTATTCAACTTTTAACGACTCATTCCACGGAAGCGTTTGATTCCGTAGCGGGGGTGCGCGCACCGGCAAGAATAATCAAGTTAGGTAACAAGCCAAAGAGAGCCCCGGCTTTCTCCAACGGCGCGTACCGTCGCGTTCCGACACAGAAATTCCATTCGGCAAAAATCTCCTCCTCGCGCTTCTCCCGATTGGCGTCCCCTCGTTAATTAGTAAGAAAATTAATGAAGCCGCCTCCGCGCGCGCAAACTTTGCGCGGGCGTGCGCGAGACTCATTAGTCTTTTATAGTTACGAGCATTAACGAAAGTTGTAGATGCGTCCTCGATAGTCAGGCGATTACGTGCCCGTCAGTAGTAACGACCTAACGAGTATCAGACATCAAAAGAAGTTCCTCATTAGAGCGATCTTACCGATCGCGTCATGTCGCTTTTTCTCTTTTCTAGGTGGCGACAACGCTCGCGTGATAATTATAAACCGTAAAACTCCTGTGACGCTGTGAAAAGATCTGTGTGGAAAACCGAGAGAACAATGTGCCGGATACATGCGAAACTTTGCGATCACGTTCCTCGATAAATTAAGAGATGACTCGATCTTTCGTGAAATTTTGAAGCCCGACGCGCTGTTATATATTAATTGCAGATTTAGTAATAACTCAGGAGAAAATGCGAATGAATCAAATATCTGAAAATACAATACGAAATTTTTTATTTTTGACTGACTTGAAAAAAGTGTTTTTAACCAACTTTAAAAACATACTTTTGATAAACAATTGAAAAATTCGAGAGACTTTTTTAATAAATAAACCGCCTTCATAAATCTTCAAAAAGTTCTGAAAAGTGTGAAATCATTTTGCCTCTTGAATAATTTATCAGAGGATATATCTTTTTGGCTTAATTTCCTATCAATTATTTCCTGTACATGAGATGAGTGCTCAGTGTGTTTTAATATTACTAGTTCCTCAAGAATGCCGAATTATGGCACAATAGCACAAGAACGAATTTTAATGCGAGAAAAATTGGAAAAAAATAAAACTACAATGACAAAAATGGATAAACATTACGTCGTAACAGGAACTATGTATGAGGTTGTTCCCGATCAAGCCAGATCGAGGCCGTTCATTTTATGGCCGCTATCAATTCGTCGAGCGGATGACGGTGAACTAGCGATATAAAGTAGTTCCGTAACGAAGCCGGGCGAGCAGATTTCAGCGACGGAACGAGGGCGTTTGCGAATTCGCGGAGTCGCAAACGGCATAACGACCCTCGAAAGTGCTCTCTTTCTCTATCTCTCTCTCTCTCTTACTCCCTCCTTGCCTCTCCTCTCGTTTCAGGACGATGGAAGAAGGGTTTAGCCCACTCCGGAGACGAGTGAACTTCAGGAATGTAACTCCTTGTGCCTGATAACTCAAGCCGCGGGAAGCTAATAATTCTCCCTTCCCGTCCGACGCGAATCACGACGCGAATAGCTCCCTTAATGCAGCGCGCGCGCCAAATCTTTTCGCGAACCTCCTTCCACACGCGAGGCTACCAACCACCTTCTCTCGTCGCGCGTGAATTTTCTGGACAAACTGAAAACTACGAGATCTCGAGCGGAAGAAATCCGCGAGTGACGATTCCACGGAATTACGGCGCTCCCTGCGAATATCTTCTCGGGCATCTTTAATATGATATACAGACGCATAAGTTCGTGGGATGCTCGCGGGCGTGTATAAGAGGATTAACACTTCGACGGTGATTTGTTTTCGCCGGGGCTGAATTCTTCGCTCGCTTGGAATTAATTAGTTTACCCGCGGGGAAAGGGGGGGGGGGAACTCCTGGCAAGTGTTATTCCGTCGCGCGAACGTGCGCGCGTCCCCGTATATTTCCTTGTATTTTCCGAGGCTGCTGGGAACGTATACATCGTCGCCTCGTTTACAGGCTTTTGCGCGAGACCGGAACGAGGCGAGACCGCCGGAGCAGCGCGCTCCCGCCATTCCTCCCGCTCGTGCCCCAACCCCTCCCCCTCCGCCCCCGCCGATGGGGCCGTAACGATACGGGCTCACGGTGGCTTTGCCAAATTATGGCAATAATATCACTTAGAATCGCGCATAGCGGGTCTCGGCGAAATTTCACTTAAGCCGACGATTCGCGGGATCGGCGCATACGAACCTAGACGCGCGAGTCCCCTAATGTTCAGTCGTTTCCGAAACAACCGACTTTAACCTACGAACGAGCCACTTAACGACCGACCCACCCCCTCGTGAGAACACCGCTCTCGCCATCCGACTTTCTCTTCTTCACCTCTTTACGCTGCTCGATTCCAGCTTGCCACATGAGAACCGACGTCGTTTCTATAAACACCAATATAATTTCGCAATTATTTTCTCTTGCACCCGGTGGATTCCACGCGAGCAGCGATATAGTCCTGTACCTTCCGTGAACTGAAACTTTCGTCGGCGATCTAATTTTCGGTGCGAAATCCTGATCCCTCTTCCTCCTCCCCCTCTCCTCTCCCCTCAGAAAATTGTCTCATCCCTCTCGATCCTTTCTTAGTCGAAATCGGGTTGAAAGTTCATTTTCAACAGATAAATCGATTTCCTTCAATGATCTTCAGTCACTGAGAAAGCTTGAACAAGATTGAACTGTCTTAAAGGAGTTTGGCTAACTTCTCTCTTAGACCGAGTGTAAAGTTTGGGACACACAGGTGAACTTTGGAATAATTTTCAAGTTGATAATCACCTTCATCAGAATTCGAAAAAAAAAAGATATAAAAGCTGCTTTAAAAGACAAAGTTGCATGCATGAGAAATGTCTACGATTCGCTCATCGTTAATCCACCATTCAGCAAAATATCTTGCTAGTCCTGTTCGGATAGAAAAATGTCCTCTCTGTCATCTATATTGATTAAATGTAAAAACATACGTGATGTCGCAGTGTTTGCTAGTCATCTTCATTCATTTTAACTAATATCTCATGTTCAGATAATTTTCGCTATGCGAGATCATTCTTTTGAGCGACAAGTGCTGCGTTACGATCGATCACTGAGACGATCGTGGGCAGATGGAGAATGTCTTCCGAGCCGCAATTCTCTTTTTGTTATTTCGCGCGAGCGTCGAATATCTCTTATCAGAAATGCGTCTCCCTTCTTCTCTCTAATTTCTACTTTAGATCTCGAAATATCTCCATAGATCCTTGAGGAGCCTCTTAAGGTCTTAAGCACCGCAGTTAGGCGTTACTCTCACGTCTCACGGATAAAATGGCACACGGCTGCTCGAGGTCTCTCCTCTTGAAAAGTCGCACGATAAACGCGCTACGAACGTCTCGCGTCTGGAGAGCGAGGCGCGCGCCTTATCGAACCGCTTCGTAATTCGATTAAAGCCGTTCCATGCGCGCGAATAATAATAGCGGCTCGTTAAAGCGCCTCCCCGAAGGAGAGAGGCGACGAAAGTCCTCGGGTTTGCGCTTCCATTTCCGTGGGGGTGTTCGATCGGAAACGTAAGTTCTCCTCCTGCAAACGCACCCTCGTGAGAATTCACGGCGGCGGTGGTGCAGACGGGAAAACACAAACGAACGAGTCGATGAGCCCAGCCATGGGCGGATCAACGAACGGCACGTAAAGCTCAATTCCACGATCCTTCGCTCGTGCCTCCCCCGCGGCGACAATAAAGCACATTTCGCGCGCGATTTGTAGTGCGAACCGCCATCGGGATTTAGACGGCAGATATGCAAGATAACGAGGAGATAGGCGTGATATCGATCCTTGTCGGGCGAGATCTACCGGGGCTTCAGTTAACATCTGACAGAGAATACGCGAGCGAAGAATCATATTCGCGGATATAATGCGATCTACCAATGTGCGCCACTGAATATTACACACTGCGTCTTCGTCGTTCACCTGAATACTTTTTCTATATAGAGAGAGAGAGAGAGAGAGAGAGAGAGAGAGAGAGAGAGAGAGAGTGCGCTTCTTGGGGCGTTACGGGAGTTAACATAGTTAACCTCTAGATCGAAAGCAGCGTAAAGTAGGAGGAAGTAAAACGAAAAGACGAAAGGACCGTCTTCGTTCGTCTATCTGGGAGCCGAAGGGGTTGAGGCGGAGGAGAGGGAGGGTCTAGGTGGAGGCTAAAAGCCTCGTCGAATTCTTCACGTTGCTCCGTCCGCGCGCACCTGACGGCATGAATTTTGATTTGCAAATGAAATCTCAACTTCACCGGGAGTTTCGCGCCCGGCAATCTTCCCAGCCCTGCCTTTGTTTTCGGTCGCTTTCACGGCGAGCTCCAATTATACGGTCCATTCTCTCACTCCCCCGATTCCTCCTCTCTCGCTCGTCCTTCTTTCCTTCTTCCTAGCCAGTCAGCGCGTCCTGTTCTATTTTTTCTCAATCCGTCCGCGCTTCTCTTTCTTTCGCCGTCCTCGCCATCGATCTGCGTTTTCTTTCCTACCCGTTGGCCGGGGACTTTCGCAGAGAATGCCGGACACAGAAGGAGCTCGGTATGAAATTCGCGAACGGACTGAATTCTAATTATCCTCGGCGTTTCTTTCGCGCGTTCCCTGCGTTCCACCTTTTTGCGCGTCCGTCGCTTTCACCGAGCGGCGTCCTTCGTTATGCGCCGCCACGTTACAAAAAAAGAAAAAAAAACCGTTGTCGTCATATTACGAGGAAGAAGCAGAAGGAAGACAGGAAAGTGGAGGTCTGAGCGCGATAGAGAAAGTCAGAAACGCGAGGCGTTAACTCGGCCTCTACGCGCATCTAAACAACTTCGTTACCGCGAACGGTGAATTATTCTAGATCGATCACCGATCGATATCCGATGACAATTGACCGTATTTGTTTCTTCTTGTTTTCTACAGTGAAGCCACTTAAGGTGGAAATCCTGGGCAAGGATCAAATCCTGTCGGCGGGGAAGACGTACGATGTGAAATGTCAAAGCACCGGCTCGAAGCCACCCGCCGTTTTAACCTGGTGGAAATCTTCGAAGCAGCTGAAAGGACTAAAGAAAAACGTGAGTAACGGCAGAATCCTTCCATCTCCCGCGAACCCACCTTCCGCCCCCATCCCCCTTTGCTTTCTTGCGACGGGCAAAAACGTGCCGTGCTTGAACGGGGAGGCGAGATGCCGCGTTCTTTTGATGCGCTTAATCGCATCTGCTCTACTGAAAACGCCGTTTCCATACCCGCCACTGTTTCGAGACGCGCGGAATTCCCCTGGTTGCACAAATATACTCCGCTTTGCTGCGCAGGCTAACCTGGTTACCCTAATTGTATAAGCCACTTCATTTAAACACAAATATTTTCGTAACGACGGGGTGAACGAATTATCGTTAATCTTACATGAACGACGGAAGCGTTGCTCACGCGCACGCCTCAGCTTTATCGCCCCTTTATTCAGCGAGAGAGAGAGAGAGAGAGAGAGAGAGAGGGGGAGAGAGCGAGGGTGAATATTATCATTTCGCTTCCTATAACGCACATATCTCTCTCTCTCTCTCTCTCTCTCTCTCTCTCTCTCTCTCTCTCTCTATCTCGATTAGAGTCCGTGTTTTTGAAGAATACAGTGCCATTGCGATTGTTCCCACAAAAAGAATCGTTGTTATTTCAGAGTATAGTTAATTTACTTGGAAGCTATTATTATTTTATTTTATTCCGCTTGTATAACTTGGATTCCAATCAAAATCTTAATTTGCGCGAGTGCTGTTCCCGAGAGCAGTAGTCTTCGTATTACTTTTATATATAACCAACGCGCGATTCGTTCTATCAACGTCTCGAAATTGAAATCTTCGATTCACCGCCTCCACCGCCGCCGCCGTCGCCGTTATCGCCGTGGCCGTTGCGCGCGAACGGATCGGAAATCGCGGAGTCTCGATCGCGATAACACACATCCCCGCAATATCAATCACCGCGAAACCTCGTTCGCAGGGCGCCCGCAAAATCGACGCGCGAAAAATCCGTATCTCCCAGCGGTGGCGCGCGCGATTAAATGAAGAATAATAGGAAAACGGTGGCGACCGCGCGGCCTCGAAATAACGCTGGAAATAACGACGTCGGCAGAAGACGACGTCGTGAACTCCTCGCCGCGGACTAAGAGAGAGAGAGAGAGAGAGAGAGAGAGAAAGAGCGAACCAGTACCCGGTAAATCGATTCTCATTGCGCTCCGCTCGCGGCGGGACGAAAATAAAAATGACAACGCCTCGATACACGAAATACTGCTGGGAGCCCTTCGCCCGCGACGTAAACGGGAGCCCACCGTAATAAATTCGCCTTCACTTCGCGCGGTTTCTTCCGCCATCTCGGTGTTACGGCCGCGTTCTCCCACATCTCTCTCGCATCGTTCGCTCTTATTTTCCTTTGCCCCCGTTACTCTCTTCTTTTTAGAGGTGTGAGATCTCAACGCCGCAGTGTCTACTTCCTCTCGAGAGTCGCTGATCGAGAGGTTCGCGTCGACGGTTCGATTCGTCGCACCGTGACTTTAAGAGCGATTACGTGAGAACGCGAAATGTTACATGGACAGGGGTTGTTATGGTCCCCTCGTTCCGAGGGTGGCCCCGACAAGCCCCGGGATCCGTGAGGCTTCGCAGGATTTCCGAGCCTCTTCGTGTGTAACGAGCCCGATGACGAAAAGCTACTTCGACTTTTATACCGTGAGGACATTAGGCCGGCTAGTCGTTATCCCGCCGTCCGTCCGCGCACACCCCCGCGCGAGGCACGATGTCCGCACGAAATGGATTTCCGGTGGAGTAACCTGGCATGGTTGTGTGTTTCTTCGGGACGATTAAGTGGGGAGATTGGATGCGTGTTACCCACCCCTTGTTCCTCGCTATATTTACCACCGCGATAATTTGGAATTACCGGGATGTATCCCGGGGGTACGTCCTGTATCATTTGCGCCAGCGATTCTCATCCGGCGTTTCGCCGCCGAAGGACGTCCCGGACCGTTCGCCATTATAATGACCGAATCGTATTACCGTAATAGCGTTCAATTAATAAATAACTTCCTATAGACTTCCTTTTTATAAGAATAAATCAGCAAAGGCGAGAGATCGAGGAAAATAATTCGATTTCCGATGACAAAAGGGGTAGCTGGTGAAGCCACTCCTACGGAGCGCGCTCGTGAATTTTCACGGCATAAATTGAATACGAAAGTTCCACGTGCGAAAAGCACGGCAAGTTCCAAGGCGTTAAGGAACAACACGACATTCGCTGTGAATAATTTCCACCGCAGCAATAACCGCCGTACCATCCGACAATTAATTGGATCTCGGGAACTGTCTGTTGATAATTACGATAGTCATTTCATGAGGTATTATCTCGCACGGAGATGATTTTTTCTGTAAAATGTTTTCCTTTCTCTCTTCCCTTTTTACGATTTTGATTTTGAGATGTTAGTCTAGGGTGATAGCGACTACAAAAGCATCGCGTGGAGGCTTCTTACGTTTCATTGTGGAGGGAATATATTCGAGTAGAAATTTAAATTCTACGTTAAGCCCGCCCATAATATCGTCGATTATGTAGAATACTGAAGAATCTCGAGATCTTCGATGCTACAAATCGTGACTCTTATTATCGTTTTCTTCATATGTGAAGAGTTAAAGGAGAACTTGCTGAAAGAGTGAAAAAAAAATCATAAACGTCTAAGAAAAATGTCGGAAGAGATAAACGCGTTAAAAATAGACAAAGCGAAACAAAAACTGTTATTTGTCTAGTAGACTTACATTTATTGTGTCAGGTAGTACAAGTAGTATTGAAAGATGACATTATTGCTTTTGAGACTTGTAGCTGATTCGAAATTCCGATCTGGGTAATCCGAAAAGAGAATCCGTGCCGATGTTGCGCGAAAATTATTGTCGCGAATTTCATCGATTGAACGCGGACTCAGTCAACACTGGTCCGATTTACTGTCACGGATTCTACATTATTGTATTACACTCACACAGAATCGTGAAAATACATGTGGATGCGTCTCGGCGAGAAAGAAATGGTCCTGGAAAAAATACCTACTCGACAATGCGACCTAGCGTGGTGGCGTGCCAGCGACAGCGCAGATCGTAATTCTCGACGTGTTCTGTCTCACGTACTATCGCGGTGATCTTTCTTTCTCTCTCTTTCTCTCTCTCTCTCTCTCTCTCTCTCTCTCTCTCTCTCTCTCTCTCTCTCTCTCTCTCTCT
>NW_022639476.1:1208726-1243726 GCF_010583005.1 Odontomachus brunneus
CTCTCTCTCTCTCTCTCTCTCTCTCTCTCTCTCTCTCTCTCTCTCTCTCTCTCTCTCTCTCTTTTCGTTCTTTTCTCCTCTCACGGGGAACATCGACTGGCATAACTTTGCGATTCGACTCTCAGGCGCCGCCGATGATAATCTGTATGTACGATCTCGCTTCCCTTTGAATTTAATCCGTCGCCACGAAGTCAATCGTGTCATTCGACCGCGAAATGGACCTTGCAAAATGTATGAGATGTCCATAAATATTTTATTTATGTATGTGTGTTTATGGGCATCACATTCTCTCCGAGAATTTTATCGCGACATTTTGTTACATGTACAACATTGTACGTTATTTTTAAAGCAAATATATCGGTGAGTGGAGAGAGATATAAAGCATATCATTATTTTTCTGCACGATAGACCGTGTTAAGAGATCCTCAATGGCTCTTGGTTCTTGGTTGAGGTGCGAATAATGGTGATACCATTCGCGATTCGTTCTCGTACAATCGACTAATTTCCGACTCAATTGCTCCTGAATGAGTCGTATTCATCCGGTGCGCGACGCGCGCGTTTGAAAAAGCACCGCAGGTACTTCATCGCGGATAAAGATTAAGCGCGGGAGCTCTCATTACGTTGGTAAGGCCGTCGGTCTAATTACACACTCGCGCCGTATGACGTATATTAACTTAGGCGATTCTTCCGCTTCGGCGCTTAATTCTTTACGCTCGTCTCGCCAACTCCGTTTGTTCCGAATGCGTGTTGCTGGGCTTTTTCCGAGCTGCCGAATCCACAATGAACGCACTCGCCTCTCATGAGCACGTTTCACATGTAAACGCACGATGGGCGCGGAGAATGCCGCGCGCGCGCTCACAGCGCGGAATTTTTATAATAATTCTCAAGGCAACACAGGTCTCTTTGTACAGCCGGCCCGAAACGTGAGCCTTCAAACGTCTCGCTCCAACATCCATCTCTCGAACCCGTTGCCAAGTCGCTCTTTAAAGCGTACTTTAAAGGGGATCGTTCTGGATATCGGGCTAACAGTCGGCGAAATCCTTGGGGATGAAACAGAGGGGTGGATAATCGCGGAGAAAGTTTCTCGTATGTCGGCCAGAGTGTCCCCCGAAAGAAATCGCGACTGTCGTCTTATAAATCTAGTTTCTCTCTCTTTCTCTTTGTTTGTCTCCCTTCCTCGCTCTGTCTTCGTCCAGGAAAGATCCTAACATCTTTGATTTTCTCTCACGAAGGGAAGAAAGAAAGGGGAAGGTCTCACGCAGATTTTCTACGAGTCGTCGCCGTCGTTCGGACTCGCGCGTCCTCCACGAGGATCGATACGCAGCGCAGCTATACGCTCGGCCGGCAGTCGATGACAGCTCGAGAGAACTCAAGACAGAGAGAGAGAGAGAGAGAGAGAGAGGGAGAGAGAGAGAGAGGAATGGAAAGAGCTGTCATTATTTGAATGTATCGTGTAAAACGTCGTGTCTAGCATAACGAATTTTTTCGCGAGATTCATTCCGCAGCGATGAGAGACAGACGCGACTTTCGCGAGCAATCACGAGCGATTGGAAATGAATCCTTCCTTCCTTCCTTCTGTTTCTTTCTTTCTTGCACTATCTCGAAAGAACGTTCCTTCCGCGCGTAAGTGACATTATACTTTCTCCCGAGGCAGCCACGCGTTGACAATATACGAAAATCTCTTTATTGCAAGGGCGTCCTAGGCCGGCGTTCTGTCTCTCCCTGAGAAGAATCGAATTTCACATGTACGAGCGGGAACGTATTTTCCTCTCGATTATCCTGGCAGAAGAATGGTGAGGGTCTATTTACGCGACGGGCCGATGAACTGAGGGAGTCTTTTTATATAAAAGCTTCCGTCAACAACGCTCAGAGTGAACAATCCGTATAAGATGTCCGTCACACGCACCACGTGAATTTTCGACCAAAAATTCTTCGCTATTTGTGGCGGTAATTTCTGTGAAAACTTTTCGCGAGAGCCCATTATGCTCCGGGAGAGAGAGAGAAAGAAAGAAAGAAAGAGAGCACACATCCCTTTCTCGGCTCCCTTCGAATTAAATATCTCGGCGATCAAACTTCGTGCAAAATTTACGTTAAATCACGGACGAGTTGGGGAGAACCGTTTTAATGTTTCAATGTTCCTCTCAGTTTGACTTTTAATATTCATGGGCGAATGATAACGCGGTGTATATATATCTGGTGCGCTCTATACATTTAAACTACTTTAATTAAAACGACGATGTTATTCCGATGCAAAATAGGCAGTGCACCAATCGCTCCAAGCGACGGAGGCGGCATCTACCGCGTAGGAAAAAAGGAGAAAACTCGGCCCTTGCTCTTGCTTTAATGAGATTGGCGGAAAAACTACGAATGCAGCCGTTCGCATAATAGAATGGATTCCGGTAATCCCGCGAGTATTTCCAGACAAAACGATCGCACGGCCACTGGGCACTGTTATGCCGTTCAAGCGAAGTAGTTTGACATCCTTCGATTAATTCTCATTGGCCGGCTGTCGCGAACAAGTTTTGGACGACTCCAAGAATCTTGCAATTTTTCAAATTGCGTTTCTAATCTATTTTATATTTTCTGATGAAAGGAAAGGAAGAAAATTCTAAGAGGGAAATGTAATTCTCCTTATTAATGCGTCAAAAGCGTTCATTTATGAACGCAGATGTAACGTCTGTCTCTTTGTGTTTTCTGGTATTATTTTACACACTAAAAAGTTTAATAAAAACTCCGTCCGTTGATAAAAATTATTATATTGTACTACAACATCCGCTCACGAGACGCGGACGAAGGAAGTTGTAATCAAGGACGATTTTCCGAGAAAAATGCGCTTCATCGACCGATATATATAGTACAAGTACTAATCCCTGGGCACGTACCTAATCCTGGACATTCTTATTGTTTTGATCTTTAAATACGAATATTTACACGAAAAATAACAGTATAGTAAGCCCACATATAAATCTATATGTGCCAATTAGATTAAATTTAATAAAATATATAGTTACTAATTATGTAGTTACTGTAACCACCGAGCAATTGCTCAGTTACTGACGTTGGGCAGTAGTGACGATATCTGGTCTAGCCAGTGTGTATTTATGGTAAATGTCAGTCCAGCCGATTTCTAGTTGCCAAAACCAGACACGCGCAACTACATTGATACAGTTGATATACAAAGGTGACTGAGTTGTATCAATTATACACATTACTATCATACAAAAATTATTAGGATGATGCAATTATGCTGCTTACAACTAAATATCTCTACATTTTTTCTTTTATGTAAATTTTCAGCATAGAGTATGTGTGTATTCTCAATGTATATATATTTATGTATATATATTTTTTTATATAAAAAAATTTGTATATTCATATTTAAAAACCAAAACAACGAGAACGTCCAGAATTAGGTACATGTCTGGAAATTGGTACTTTTACCTGATGGGTGCGAGTATCGATCAGGCTGGACTCGCGGTATATCAAACGAACCTGCTAACACTTTTTCACATTCATTATCGAATACCGTAACTATCGATGGCGCTTTACACTTTGCAGCGTCGATATCAGTTAGTAATAATGGAGGAACGCAGTTCTTTTGACCGTCAAATTAACGGAAACCGATGAAAATAGATAATTAACACGTATTATATATTTTTTAAATGCATGTATAGAGAGGCAGGGATTTATCGTTTACTGCTTTTCTACCGATTTCCTCACAGCCGTCGCCTTCACGAAAGTGTCGCGTTGCATGATTAAAGGTCTATGATAAAAATAAGGATATAGACGCGCAAGAGAGAGATATAGAGAGAAAGAGAGAGAGAAGGGGGAGGGGGCGGTCGTTGTATTCGCAGCAAGTTATCGCAAACCTCTTCCCCGGGGATCTATCGATACATTTTGACGTTTTCCCCGAGAGTCCGGAATGGAGTGCTTGGACGGTGTCGTTAAAACGAATAAATCATCGATCACATGTCAGAATCTTGTCGGCACGATGAATGCCCCGTTTCCGATCGGGGGAAATTTTCACTAAACGGCCGGCCGTTAAATAACGCCGCGATATTGGTAAAAGAAAATATACCGAAAGAGAGAGAAAGAGAGAAAAAATGGCGAGAGAGAAAGACACAGACGAGTGGGGGTGGGAAAGGGGCGGCGTGGAGAGAGAAAGCTCGAGCGACCGACCGCGATAATTTATCGGCGCGTCGATGCACCGGCGCGACTGAATTAATAGTTTCATGGGGGTGACAGACAGCTTGATAATAATTTATCGGCGCGCCCGTGTAATTGCGATCGCGAGCCATCTGGAAGCGCATCGGATTGATCGGCATCGGCGTCATCAATAACCAAAAGCCGAATGTATAACGATGCTCGAGGAAGTGTAGCCTCAAAACCGGCCTACCCGCATGAATCGCACCAGGGGTGAGGAGAGGGCGGAGAGGGGAGGGAAAGGGGTGGCGGCGAACGGGAGGCGTAGGCGGAGGAGGAGGAAGGAGGGAGGAGAGAACGTGCGTTTGCTAAACACGTTTGTCAACACGCGTCCGATCGGCCAGGACAATTGTGTGTTTTGGGTAATTAATGATAGTCGGATCGGGATCACAACCGCCCATAGAAATATTTGCCCGTACCTGAGCTTAATTGTGATTAGATACGCGGCGCGAACGTCGCTGATATCGCATCGATTTCGACCGTGTACGTGTGTGGGTGTGTCTGCACGTGCGTATGAGACGATCCGCGCCGGAAATCCGGAATAACTTCGGTCTTGCTCACTTCGCGGGTATTTTCGCAATCAGTGAGGTATCCCAGAACTTTCCACGCGTCGTGCAAGGAAGAAGAGATTCCGTATCTCCCAAGATTACGCGAAATCGATTCGCGCGAGACTCGCCAGTCGCGTGTCGTTCAAATTTGTTTTATAAATCTGTGTGTAAAATATCTCATATAGGAACATTTCCTTTTTAATAGTTCTATTCATATAAGGAAACACGTAAAATACTTTTGCTTGGCTTAACCTGATATCACTTATTTCGTAGAAAATAGAAATTTTCAGCAATATCGACTACACTCGGCATAATTTGATGTCGATATCGCGTGAACGCGTACAGGGACGAGTTTATCTTGTCAGAGAGATTGCGACGCGTCGCTGGGAAGAGACACGCGAATTCCTTCGCTCATTAATCGACTATCAGAGACGCGCGCTAAAAGAGAGGGATATTCCATTAATCGACGTGCAAACGACTCTCTTGCGGAGATGGAAGGTGAGAGGGGATACGCCGGATCGAGTAAAATGAATGAACACGAGGAGGCGTCCGCCCTCTCTTTTTCTTGTGTATACGCAAAAAAATAACTTAGTGTTATCAGCTGAATCTCAGTAGCTGATTCGATTTTAGCTAAAAGCCTAACCGTTTTGCTATCGTTGGCAGAAGCTATTATGGGTAAGTGCGTTCACCGCAAGGTTAAGATTTATTAGCTGAATTAAAGGCGCGCATTAGCGCGAGTTACTACGGCTTGTATCGATAAGCGTTACTTGAAGCTTGTTCGAAGTGAGATATTCAGATTTTAAATTAGATGACGATGAGATGACTGAGATGACAACATTTAATTCGTGATATCCATTAGTCGAACGAAGGGAGACCTCGCAAAAGTTTTCTTGCCATCTTCGTATATTCATGTAAAGGAGGTGGTAACGACGAGAGTAACAGCGATAGCGCGTCGATAATAACCTCGCACGACCGGCGTCTCCACGCGTTTTCGACATCTTGCGTCGTGCGAAATGTACGGTATTGGAAATATCGCGAGGAAATGGGAGCCAAATGGGAGCTACGAAGTCGTTAGTAGTCGTTAACACGCTGTCTGCCGCGTTGATTTTGCAAAATCTTAATCGATGATGGAATTTTACCAGAATTACACTGAGAAAAAAGTGGCTTATCTAACCAAAATTATAGTTATTTTTTTTTCCAAGCATATCTGTTGCTTATTCTAGCACGGAAATGGCGATTATTATCACTAACAGTGCAGTAGAATAAAATAAAAAAAAATTGTTTTCTCGACTATAATTTATAAATATTTCTTTACGTAGTTGTAATTACAAATATCAAACATCGAGCTAACTTTGGAGCTACGAAGTCGTTAGTAGTCGTTAACACGCTGTCTGCCGCATTGATTTTGCAAAATCTTAATCGATGATGGAATTTTACCAGAATTACACTGAGAAAAAAGTGGCTTATCTAACCAAAATTATAGTTATTTTTTTTTCCAAGCATATCTGTTGCTTATTCTAGCATGGAAATGGCGATTATTATCACTAACAGTGCAGTAGAATAAAATAAAAAAAAATTGTTTTCTCGACTATAATTTATAAATATTTCTTTATGTAGTTGTAATTACAAATATCAAACATCGAGCATTCAACGCTAACTTTGAAACGAACATTGCGCGTCAACGAGGGAGAGAGAGAGAAAGAGAGAGAGGGATAGGCGACATGTCGAAGTCGCGGCAAACGATTCGTGTAATCGCGTTTGTGAGTTACAACCTTACAGGACGAAAAGTAAGGTCGCCGTCGTGCATTTCGTTACACGAAAGCCTCAGATGAACGCATTTGCATAAACGTCAGCATCCTTCTCATCTTCTTTATCCGCACGGTTGAAACGTTGCTGGACCGTGAGGCCCGATCTCGCTCGAGCTGTACCGGGCTGGATTAAGCGGGGTCCACAACAACGCGGTGGACCTCTCCGACGCGCTAGGGAGGAGACGCAGAACGCGACGTGATCTCTCAGCCGTATTATTTTTACGGAATGCTGAGCGCGAGTCGCCGCCGTGGGAAAGGCGCGGAACGCTCCGTCGTATAATCCGGCTCGGGCCAACCTTTAATTCCGGCTGGGATATTTCGGGCATACTCTTTTCATTTAATGTGCCGTATGAGGAAACTAGGAATTCTATTAACGGAACGCGCCCGTCCGTTCGTCCGTCGATAAGCCCCGCTATTTGGAGTCCTGTTTCCGCTCTCATCAGCGGCTCGCCTCGAAAATTCAGCGCAGCCGAGCGAAATCGCGACCTGAATACACAGATTGTCTGACGATACATACAAAGCTTTCGTGTATGTGTAGATGAGGTTAAACTGAACAAAAAGTTACTCTGCCATTTCGCAAACAACCACCCAAAATTTCGTGTTATTAATTAAACAAGACTGATGAATGTATGTGTGTATGATTACACGCGATACGATAGATGAGCTGCGATGACGACGTCTGCCATCGTGTGCTTATGCATCGAGTCAAACTGAACAAAAAAGTCCTCTGCTATTGCAGATAATCACATTAAAGAACGTTGACGAGCGATGGCGTGCAATCATCCCCTAGCCTGCTTGAATTAATAAAATCCATATAGTTATTTGCAAAATGCTAGAAGACTTTTTTGTTCAATTTGACCTAAGTAATGTACAAGTGCCGTATCGCGCGTGATCATTCATCTTCTTTAATTAAAAATTCAAAATTTTATGTGGCCGTTTGTCATTGTTTGTGTAGGATAGTAGAGGAATTTTCTGTTCAGCTTGACCTAATTTGCATCAATATTTTATATGTTATCAGACGGTGTGTATCGTCATCAGCATGCAATCGAGAAATATACAGAGTGCCCGATAATTCGCGGCATAGCTACGATGTGGGCAGGTAGAACATCAATCTGAACAAGAAGTCCCCCGCCACGGGGCCACTAGTCACGTTTCACCCATTTTCGATGAGATCTCGCGCTTACAGCGCTCTGGTCCGTCAATCTTTCTTCATTAACATCTCGAAATTTCACGTGGTTGTTTGAGAAATGATAGAAAGCCTTTTGCTCAGACCGATGCCCTCTGCCTGCACAACGCGGCTGCGCCCTGTATAAAATGCGGGACTTGGAGATTTTCCCGTAATAATTCCCGGCAGAGATGCGGCCTGGGCCCAAATTTGTCACAGTTTCGCGCATTATTAGCCGGCGGATTTTATCGCCGCGAGTTATTAGCTCCGGAGTTTTATCGCGAAGCGCGCACCGCCCTGCTCGCTAGCTCGCCGTTTGGTTGGCGGAAATATGCGCGCGATATCTCGCGCAACGAGAAATATGCATCACACGGAGCGGAAGTTCCGTTTATGCGGCGCGGTGAGTTATTATTTTTCGACCGGTCGGAAATACTTCATCGTCTGGGTGCACGACTACTTTCTCAACGTCGCGTGTTTCACTAATCCGCACGGCCATTTTTGGTTAAAAGCTCTGTGGTTGAAAGTTCTCGACGCGCTTCAGGCCTCGCGATTTTAAGTCTTTTTCTTAGAAACGATTTCGATAACTCATTGCGAAAAACTATACACTCTCGTATTAATGTCAAGCGGTTATCTTAATTAATAATTACACGCGAACAATGGGAACTTTTGTCTGACTTCTAATATGTTTCATCTAAACAGGACAAATTTCACGAATTTCAGCGTTCGCGCCGAAACTGCGCTCTTCATTTACCGGCACGAGCACGGACCTTTGTCCTGGACGCGCAATTTTACGCGACAACGCTAACGATCATGAGGAATTAATCGGCTGTGTAAATAATTCGCTACTGCGTTATTATCTGAAATTCGATCATTAGCCGCTCGCGCAAAGAGCGAGGGGTATTTGTCAAAAATATAATTATCGTAATAGTTCGCAATGCTGCATCACGCCGCGGGGGTTCGGAAAAAAACGGGATAAAAACGAAATGTCAGTGGGACAAATATAATAAAAGCGATATAACGGCACGCGAGATATTATAGGAATGAGTGTCGCGCTCACGCATGCGAGGCAGCTCGTGGAAACTTTACTGTTGGTTGTATCAAAAATCGCTCGCTAGCGAGAGACGAAATATTCGCTGCGCTTTTCAATTAAAAGCTCATTCCGCGCGAAGCTCATTTGACGAGAAAGCCCGTGATACGCGAGCCCGACGCGATTAGCGCGCAGTAAAATTTATTACGCGAGCTTTCTGCTAAAAGTTTCGGACAAACGGTTCTAATTGCGAACGCTCGAATAGTATCGCGAAAACAGATTGTGTTAAGTAATAGTGGCTTTAATTAAACGGTCTTTGTATGAAAGAACATTAATTTCAAAACTATTTACACTCAAAGGTATTTTTTTGGATATCCTCTTGCTTTGCGCAGTGGTGTTTACGTACAGAAAGTTAAAGAAAGAACTAAATTTCTACAAATATAAATGTATACTTAAAATGCATATTTTAAATCCTATTCAAATTTCAAGACTATAATACATTCAACTAAATTTTACGCTCAAAGTCAGGCTGAATTCAACAAAAATTATGCAAAGTATTCAACGAGTCAAATTTGAATATAAAAATCAACGAGATAATCTAAACGATGATCAATCGGCAAATTTTTTCTATTACATGCGCGTCGAAAAATGCGTTTGTGAAACTTGATAACTATTAATGTGTTCGTCAAATAATTTGTATCATCAAATAATTTTTAAAATAAAACCATATTATTTAATACTTTCACTATATTATTTTATACTTTCCACATTATATGATAAAAAAAATATATAAAATGGCCAAATAATATTTGATAACAGATAAATTATTTGATTATTAATTTATTTAATTAATTTAATTAATAATTATCATCAAATTATTTGGTATTATTTGTTAAACTATTGGTTCAACTGAATAAAAAGTTTAATTGGTTTAATTTAAATTAACTTTAATTTAAATTTAACTATTTAATTAGTTCAACTGAATAAAACATTTGTTTAGCTAGTTTTTTTGTAACTATTATCAAATATATAATCAGTAACTATCACCATATTTGATACTAATTACCAAGCGTTGCATTCAGGTGCTTAACGTTATTAGACTTTTCTTTCAGTGTGCTATTTGTCCAAGAGCAAAGCTTATCTTGCCGTTTTGCGTGCAGTTGGATCGCGAATCTGCTAAATAAAAACGAGCAAAACTTTGAATAAGACAAATCGAGCTCTCTTTGCTCGCATACCTCGGCTCCCGAAGAATTATTTTCGGACGCGAAGTGTGACGTGGTGATTTCGATCGGCGGCATCCGGCGACGTCGAATTTCATCGAGTCTGCGGTAACGCTAAGTCGCATCCGCATCTTAAGTCGAATCTATGTGCTCCAACATTCGCGGCTGCTTGCGACACCAATAACTTAAAAGGTTTCCGATGCCGGTACGTACCTTCCGAATCTTACGGCCCGATCCAGTTGGGATATTACCGCGCTAGAGTATCGAGCGAAAGAGAGAAGATTTGCCGATGTACACGTGCTTTCTCGCATCGGAGCTTTCTCGCTTTTAACGCGACAGGTGAAGACGAAGAGGAAAGAGCGCCAACGGAATGAAATAGCGCGGCTTTATTTCGTTCTCCTGCAAATAGAACGTACTGCAATGCGCAATGCACATTTGCCTTTCGAAATACGCCTGACGTTTCCTCTCCTCTAAGTTGGAACGGAGAGTACCCGATTTCGAAATTTTGCCTCCGCATTGACCCTGAAAATTCCGTCGAACTTGAAGGGCCACTGTAGGATCTTCACGTGCTCCGAATCGAAATTTTGGTTCCGCATTAATCCTGCAAATTCCGTCGAACTTGAAGGATCAATGGAGAATCTCAATATACAACATTATGCAGTTATTGTCCTAGCTTGATGCTGCAAATAGTTTCTTGCTGTTTTCTCGATAAAGCACTTGTAATAAGAATTATTTATAATAGTTGGTTATTTAAATTATTTTATTTCAGAATCTTCTGCCTACATTTATATATAATTTTGATTCTTAATCATTATTTCATACTTTTATCTATTTTCAAGAATTATTTAATACTCGATTATTTAAATTATATTTTATCTCAAAATGTGCATTTAATCTTTATTCTTAATAATTACTTACTCTTATTTATTTTTTAAGCTCTTTTTTATTTTAATGAATTATTTGATATTTAATTTGAAATGTTTTATCTCAAAATATACTACTCGCATTTAATTTTTATTCATAATAATTATTTAATACTATTATTTATATCTTAAATTTTTCTTTTTTTTTCTAAATTATTGAAAATACTCAATACAATTTCGATTCATGTCGATGTGAGAATGTGACTGTCATTACAAATATAATATCACCCACTTCCTACATCAGCTAACCGGAAGATAATCTCACGACAAGAGAGCATTGTTGTCTTCGCGATACTACACAAACGTATTTAACATGTGCGACGTAAAGCCTTGTGAAACATTTCTTGCTCGCGGGCGAATGTACCGGGTAACTGAAGACACAGGCGAGTTTCCAGGCGAGCGGATCTGCTGCGGTTTTGTGTGTACACACTCGTCTGTGTACATACTCGCCCTCTCCCCCCGTGCCGTGTACGTGGAAAGATGGAAGGTCTTCTCTGTCTCTATAGCCCTTGCTCTCGTGCATCTCCATCAGGAAGGTAAGAAGAAGTTAATCTCGGCCCTTTCAGGGAGAGAGAGAAAAAGAGAGAGGGAAAGGGAGAATGCAACAGTAACGTAACACAAAGGGATGGAATACGCCACGCAAATTGCGCCTCACCTGTACAATTATGTTCCGTAAATAGACCCCACCGATTTCGTCGAGATTCAGAATTGTTTTCATTAATTGTTTCAATTAATTTGATTTCGACCTCGACTTTACATTACGTTTTCGCATGCATTAGCGTCTCCAGTTGCAGTAGCTGGACGGCCGGCTCGTAATTCGCATAATTAAATGCGCGACCTTGTTGAAGAAATGCGCGGGAGAGTTATCCAGTTGGAAAATTTCGAAAATTCCATATAACCGGCTAAGACGACGTCGGAATTTTCACCGGTAAATTCGGCCAAAGTTTTTCGAATTCCGGCGAACATGACCAACACACACACACGCACACATACGCGAAAGATCCGCCCGCCGGAGATTTCATTTTAATTTCGCCCCGAGCCGTCGTTTTTTCGTCTGTGTCAGCGTTCGCTCTTTCGCGATTGTTTTCGACCAATTCATGCGCAAGAAGGAGAAAGAAGAAAAGAGAAGAGAGAGAGAGAGAGAGACAGATATCGATATACAGAGTGTTTGACATAAAACACTGTTTGTGTGTAGAATATATCAAACTAAGCGAAAAGTTCTTTATCCTATTTTCCAAACAACTACATTATTTTTGTTAAAGTTTTATTAAAATTTCGAAATATTAATGAAGAAAGTTCTCGCAACATTGCAGACATTGCTTTGCCAATCTCCTTCAATGTCGTCGTTCTTTGAAGAATGGTAAGGGCCGTTTGCTCCATTTTGATATAGTCACCTGCATTCTTGTGTCTTGCGTCGTACAGCCTGTATAACGGAAAGAGCATCGGCGGTGGCGGAGGAGAAATAGAAAGAAAGAACGCTCCAGAGGAGGAAATACCGCGTGGATTTTGCGCGAAGCTTGATGTTTGCTACTGCGGGAAGGAGAGGTGGATGCATTATACGCACACACATACACACACACATACATACACATGAATGCATGGCGTATTCGCGCATATTTTCCGTTCGCGAATCTACATGAGTAACGGCACCGAAATTTCGGCGCCGTCGCCATAAATTCCACGGAGGAGCTCGTTTTCGAGGGCGCGCACCCAAGCTTTCTCGGTGATACGGCGACGTACGCCTCGTTTTTGTTCGACCCAGCCGTCGCGTTTCCGGCGCACGTCGATACGGTATTTGAAATTGAGATGCGACGATTTAAGGAGATTCCAACGCGGTTCGCCCTTTTGGGTTTCCGTCGCGATGACGCGCGGATTAGCCGGATGTCCATTTTGTTCGGTGCTTACCGGGATGTTTCGCGCCGAAACGGCCGAAACGATGGAGTTCGCAGCAACGGTGCTGACGTTAAATTTGAATCCGAACCTGAACCTTGACGTCGTAAAAGTCACCGTAGAAAATTCCGTTTTGTCATATCAAAAAGTTATTCATGAAAATGTTTTATATATTCGAGGAGTCTTTCTAACTATGTAAACAAAAAGTCATCCCTCCTTCTCTTTGAAAGTAATTTTGTAATTTCAAAGATTCTACGAGGTAAAACAAGTAAACTTTATCTGGAACATTTCCTTGAAAAATTACGCAGGCCATCTTGTACAATCGCGGTAACACGCGTGAGTGGAGATATAAAATGGCTGTGCCGAAGAATCATTACTATTATATGTTATTAATTTTTTTATTAATTATAGTTCTCAAAGTTTGTCATTGAAAAAAAAATTTCTAAATCTCACTTCTTTATGTCTTCTATTTCAAAGAAGGACAGCAAAAGACAAAAACCTAACTCGACAAAGTCGTTCTAAACTTTACCAACTTTCATTTAAAAGAAAAACGTAAAAATCGCTTCAAATCTCAAGCCTTTCTTGAAACGTGAAATTCCATTTGATGCCACTGCGCGCCGGAGCGTCGTTAATCCGATCACGTGGTCGATTTTTGCCGAGGGCATCGCGGAAACTTACAACTGCTGGAGGGGAGCGAAATCCATATGAAATAAGAAAGAATTACGCGAGCTCTCTCCCTGCGGCGCCACGTCGATTGTCATGGAGATTTTTAGGAACGGAATTAATCCCAGCTACAGCCGTGTTCGCAGTCGCGAGGTTCACTACATTTTCGCGATTTGCATTTCGTCAATTTGTCGCGGCCGAGATTACCGTTATCGCCGCGCTAATCCCCTTCGTCTCGCGGCGGTTTACTCCGATCGCCAAAGAGATCCGCCATCGATCGTGCCAATTTTCGTGGCTATTCTCGCGCAGAACCACACGACTGGAGAATCGTCCGAAAGTACGCCAAATTCGCACGAGAGACGGAGAGAGGATGGGGATAAAAAGGGAAAGAAAAACAAACGCGGATAACGCGCGGAATGACCCCAACGCGGATATTGTCTGTAAGTGAAAAAGCTCGGGGAAATAATAATAATAAAGCGCGGACGCGTTATCTCCCGTAATTTTCCCGGTGTTTTGGGGACACCCGCGCGAGCTCGCGACTGCGCGAGAGAAAATACGGTCACATTTTTAGAAACGAAAACACACATATTTATTTTAACATTTCACGCGTCCATTGTTCCCGCTTGAAAAATGTATGCTCCCGTTGTTACGATAAAACGCACGCTTTGCTGGCTGTTCGGCGCCGTGTTTAAAATCTCGTAAACAACGCGAGCTGCTGGTTATGTGAAACGATAAAACAAAAATGCGACGCGACCGCAATTGCCCACTCTTCGCGACGGACGGGAGGTTGGAGGAGGATAGGGCGACGAAGAGGTGAAAAAAAAGAGTCGCAGAACGACGCTGGAATGTTATGAAATCATTTATCTCCCACTTTTTTGCATTACCCGCCCCGATTATAGTCCTCATGATGGCGCGACAATGCGAGCAAAAGCGGCGGGAATTTTCCGAAAGTGTTTCGCCCAAGTATCACGCGGCTTCGCTAATGGATTCGCCGTAACGCGCACAGTTGCAATGTTATAAATTTAATTATTCAGCCGGCTCGTTTCAATGCGCGTATCGTTCGCGTTAATTCGAAAAACGTAATTATCACGAGCACGTGCACCTCGGCGATGTATGTTAATGGTGTTGAAATAAATATAGTCGCTTCAAGGATACGTTATTAAAAGATCCCGATTGTGATTGTGTGATTCCGACGGTAATAAGCCGCGGCGCGAAACGAGCTGCTCCAGCGGCTGCTGCCGGTCAAAAGGGGGAGGGGGATTCGCGCGAATCAGCATACGGAAGTAGCAGCGAAGACGAATGATCGCCATTCGCAATTGCAGGACGGCGTGAGTCTGCTGCAATTTACGCCGGCGATGGAGGACGAGGGGAAGTTCCTGGTGTGCCGTGCCGAGAATCCGAAGCTGCCCGAGGCCGGCATCGAGGACCGATGGAAGCTGAGGGTGCACTGTAAGTACCGCGCCGTAATAGTCGATAACGAAACGACTTTGAGAAATTTCTATAAGGTTTTAATCGTGCGTTTCACAGACGTTTCATAGGCGAATTCGGGACGTGTGTGTACTCTCGGCGCCTCGACTCAACCCTCTACAAACGTTGTGCAACTTTGAAATTGCACGCCTGTCTGCATTTTTTAAAATCTGATTTTGCTTGTTCGTCAGAGTGTATAATTGTGACTTGAAAACAACGTTGGGCATGAACCGATTGAGATTTTTTACTGGAATAATTGGCTGATCGATGATCAGAATTAATTAATTATCATATACAGAATGTCTGACAATCAATGACACACCCGTATGCAAATAGAATTTATCAAACTGGACACAAAATTTCTCTCACCATTTCGCAAACTACGTAAAATTTTGAATTGTTAATTTGAAGATTTAGTGAATAATCACACGCTATATGGTGAGTGAACCGTGATGGTGATGTCTGCCGACGTATGCTTGTACATTGAACAAAAATATCCTCTACCGTTTTGCAAATAATTACGTAGATTTTCAGTAATTAACTGAAGAAGATTGCTGCATCACCGCGCATAATCGTGCATCGATCTTCCTTAATTAACAACTCAAAACTTGGTTACATAGTTATTTACGAAATGGTAGAGGACATTTTTGCTCCATTTAACGAGTCCTATTTGCATCCCGTACGATTAATTTAATCAATTAAAACGAAAATTAATTATTAATTATTAATTAATATATTAATAATTGTGTATTATTAATCAGTGTATAACGTATCGTATTAAAGTTGGATTAATAATTTATCAATCGATTAAATTATTTGTAATTTTACTGGTGATTTGTTAATTTTGTTTATTAATTTACCAATTATTTTAATTAATGAAAATTTTAATCGATTAATGTGCCCAAAATAATATACATTGCTTAAAAATAATAATAATGCCGCCTAGATTGATTTTTTATAACAGCCATTAGCTATTTTTCCATGCCAGAATGGATATTAATTTACGATAATAAAATACATAAAAAACTCAAATGTTTAACTAGTTTCATAACAAAAAATATGAATAAGCAATTGGTTATTGATGGAAAAACTGATTATTGAGCGCAGTAATTTGGACTATAACAGAGCCAATTAATATGTGCGTTTTAATTATTAATTTTTCAGCAAAAAAGAAATTACAAAGGGTTATAGAAGGTTAAGCGTTTTGAAAACGCCGAAAAGCGATCGTATTTCTTCATTTTACTGTGTGTGAAAAACACCAGCGAAAACTCTCCTTTCTCTTGTTTCATGATTGGACGTTGTTGCGCAATTGTTATTTACTGTTTGAGAATAGTTGTTGTAATAGGATTGCGCAAATTAATTTATTCTCCGAGTGCATTAACCCAACATTGGACCTACCGCGTGCAATTTTAGTCATGTATTCGTGCGACCTCTGCTGGCACTCAGACGGTTAAAGTTCGTCGAATTCCGCGCGGACGGCCACTTCGTGGCCTGCGCTGTGCGAGCCACACTCGGCATGCTGAGCGTACCGCAATTCTTCCGAATATCGGCAAACGTAACGACTTCTTCTTTTTATTTTCTTTTTGTTTTGCCGATCATCGCTTAGCAAACGACCGAATGCGATTATTCCGATAAATTCCGAAAAGCCAGCGAATTCTCCCGTTCCGGGACAAAGACGGGCGGGCAGGCAGGCAGGGCGGGCGATCGGAATTTCATTCGAACGCGTTCAAATAACGGGCGCCCATGCAATCGCCCCCTCAAACAACGATCCTCGTAAGTCTCTGGATCGTTCTTAAAGGGAAACGACGGAGCTCCGCGTAGGGTAACGCGCTTCCTCGCGCTTTCTCCCACGAAGCGAGGAAGTTAAGTGTTACGTACACGAAGGGGCCGAGCAACGCGCTATATCGATCTCCTAGGAGAATATAAGGACGTATCCTCGCGAGATCGGCATTAAATTATACATTCAATGGCCACACGGAGAAAATATAATTGAAAAATCACATTGAAATTATATTTTTTTCCCATAGCTTTTCGCAAAGGATCAATACAGAAACTATAGTAATTCTTACCTCAATGATAATATAGAAATAGTAAATTCGACATCTATCTGAGATATACAATGCAAAAGCATTTAAGTAATTACGATCATTTTGCAATAAAGAATGATCAAATGCGCATAACATTTACAAACACTTATATAATGATTCCGGTCATAATTTCATATGACCCAAGATGACGAAAATTTTGTTGTAATTTTCCTTACAGTATTTTCTCCGTAATATTGAATTTAGTCCGAAATATTAGGTTCAGTATAAAAGCACAGCTCGTTTGGTCAAACTTCATCTTGCATTCAGCGGAAACGAGTTATCAGTCGACCAGGCAATCAGTTTTTTCACTGATTCAATATTTCATTTTTTAATTATCAACAATAAAAGAATTGACCATATTTGGAACGCTGTACGTGCACGATAACGTTGTGTCATACGTTATACTCCGCAAATATTAGTTTTATCGTATTCGCAATTATTCTCTCGCATTATTCATTTTCGCAATTATTCTCTCTCTTTCTCTCTCTCATCAAATTAATTGTTACTGTCCTAGTTGACCTTTTTCGTAATTCTTTGCTTGAACAAGTCTTCATTTACCACACATACGTGTCGAGCTGTTGTAAAATAGCTGCGTAAAGAGATATTCGCGTATACGGAAATTGGCTGATTCAAGCCCATGGGAGAACAACGCAATTTGCGCTACCGGAAATCACGCCAAAAAACAAAGTCCGCGTAATTAGCCAGCCAGTTTAAATATCCTACGGTCGTGCACGATAACGGGTTCATTATCCACCAAAAAATTAGTTGGCCGTATCGGATAACGTTAAACAAGCGCGGCCGGGCTGTAGACGCTATTAAACGTTAATACGTATTATTACTGAATGATATTAAACGTTGCATGGAGCAGGAAAAAATATGCGATGCCGGCGCGCCTAGCGGGCGATCGCAAGTAACCACCTGATTACTTTTGCTCGGTACTTACTTGCTCAAAACTCCCTCGCGCTTGTACGTTACGGTGACGCCTGGCTTGCGAATTGGGACGGCCGGGCTTGAACTTTGCACAGTATAATTGCTCGCCTTGACCGCGGAGCGGTAAACAGCCAGAAATAACCGCAGTCACTTGATACCACGCTTGCCATACATGAAAATCTTACGCGGAATCGGCACCATATACAGGGTGTCCGGCTGTTCGCTACGGAGCCGCGATGTATAGATAGAGCGAATATCAACGTGAACGAGAAGATCCTCTAGCATTTCTCAAACAGTTACATAAAATTTCAAGATCCCCGGTCGAAATTTTGATCCTATTTTCAGCCTTACTATTTCATAGCATAGGTTCAACATTCAATACTCAATACCATAGGTTCAACTTCAATACTCTGAAACCTATATCAACCTTTTTTGATTCTATTTAATCTATCCGAGTCGGAAATTTGATCCTACTTTCAGCCTCGCTATTCCATTCGACACTTATTTTGGCGCTAAAGAAAGTGAAAAAGGAAATTTCGATCGTCATCAAAGTCAAATATCGAAATTTTCCATGTGGTTGTTTGAAAAATGGTAGGAGATCTTTGACTCAGATTGATGTATTCCATCTGCACATCGCGGCTCCGCAGCGAGTTGTCGGATATTCTGTTACATTATCGCCGGCGATATGTATGCATCGTTAATCGCGCCAATAGTCAAATCCGGGAATCATTAATCGCGCGAACACCATTTATCTCAACTGGCCGGGAACCACTCAAAATTCCGCGCCGACGCGGCACGGATCGATCTCTGAGAAACGACTCGGAATCCAATTGTGCAAACCACGCTCGTTGATCTCTTTACTTGACAAAGAGCTATAAGTCACAAAGGATTATATAGTACAATTCTTTCTCGAATACAAAACCAATCGGTTACACGGAGAAAATATCGTAGTTTCTTTTTCTTCATACAAGTTCTTTTCAATTTTACTGTATTTTTAGCAGTGTAGATATAGACTCGATCTGTCTTGCCAAGCAACGTAGTAATTTTTGCTGGAAACATAGAGAATTTTACCGGAAACGTGACAAATTTTTTAGTAACACATTTCAGTTCTTAAAATACACAGAAGCAAGTAACATACATGAAATAAAAGGATATTCAATTACTGCAGAGAAAGTCGACTTTTTCCTCTGTTACAAAATTCTACAGTTTCTACAATTTTCGCTATAAAATTCTTTTCGTGCAAGAAATATAAATTTTTAATTTTACGTATCATTGGAAGTCCCGGGGATGATAATGTAAATGCTATTTAATGTCGTTACTAAACGTTGAACTCCCACCGCGTTATGAGAAAATTTATCTCATCAGAGAGACATTTTGCCATTTCATTATGTGACACTGAGAGATAAAAAATGTTTAATCTAACTAAAATTATAGTTACTTTCCACCTCAATCATATTTTTCGGTTGTTTCAACATGCAAATGATAATAGTGACATATGTATAAGACTTATTGCACTGCACGATAACGTTTTATTCCGCGGAAGCGAGATTTCGCCTTTCTTCGGGTCCTTCCTTTCTTCTTCGTGGACGCGAACGCAAAAACACGATCACGATATATCGCAGAGCGCACAGAGAGTGTCTCCTGAGCGCAAAGCGCATATTTTTAATTGGCATCATCGCATTAGACATCCGAGTGAATTCACGATGAACGATATTGGCAACTGAATTTGCCTAAAGTTAGTGTATATTAGCGTGTATTAGCGAGAGACGGGGTTTCCGTTCCGATGATCGTGCAGAGCAGATCGTGCGCGGGTGGATCCTACTCAAGGGTCCGACGAGCCTTTGAGTCTCGCTGTAACAATTTGGATTGGTTCCGCCAGCCTGAAGTGTCCTTGCGCGAGCGTAAAGGGACGTTAATGCGATTTCGATAGGTTGCGCACGACACACGGAGATGCATCGGCGAGAGCGCGCACGCAAACTCGCGAGAGCGAAAGGCAACACGCGAGCGAATTCGAGTGGACGAACGAAACAAAAAAGACGACTGCCGTGTGTTGAACTTTTGCGCCATGTGAGGGCCATCGCATATAAAATGCGTATACATAGCATATGCACATCCCGAGTCGAAATTTTGACTCTATGTTATATCTTGAATTCTACACCGCTAGGTAGGAGCTAAGATATCAAAGTAGGTTTAATTATAATGATATAATTTACTTCTGCTTTGACTCTGATGATGTCTGAAATTTCCGCTTTCGCTTTCTTTAGCGTCAAAATAGCTTGTATAGTAGTAGGATCTTAGAAAGCAAAGTAGGTTCAGTTGTGGACCTCTATTGAAGCTTTAGCCCCTACATAGAATATATGTATTTTATAGAGATATTTAAAAAATTTAATAAATAACGAAACAGAAACGTCAAATAGTATACAAAAAATACATTTTATTTGTTGCATATATTTCAGATATCATCAAAGTAGGAATAAATTATGTCATTAGAATTAAGAGCGTTAAAGTAGCATCAAAATTTCGACTCGGGATCTGACGTAAAGTAGCCACATTGATTTGCAGAGCATGTCATTCATTGATCGAGATGATTTTATGCTATGTGCATATGCATTTTGTGTACGATGGCCCACCACGCTATACGCGTGTCTCTTCCAGAACTCGCGCGTTTTAATCGCTTGAAATCCTGCAGAATCGTTACACAGCGAGCATCGCTCTCTTCATTTCCCGATGTAGATGCCACTTTGTCCGCATTTAATCTTTAACACTTCGTTCATTGGACGAGTCACGTGTGCATTTGTTGCGCTCCATCAACGCCACGGTGAAATTTTTATTAGCGGAAGCGTATGATGCATGGGATGATGAAGTGTGTGTTGCGCGGTTAAATTAAACTGAGCCGTCATGGTACATTCATCTCAATGGGGATCAGCGTTCGGATATGCGATTTTCCGGCTATTGTCTGCTCATTTGTCCGGCTGTTTTCCTCAGATCACTCGGACATTTGGCTACCCGGCTACTCGGCCATGTCCGGACATCACTTGAGTGTCCGGCCATTTTGAAATGATCAGGAAATCAAATACCAGAACTGTCGGAATATTATCCGACAAAGTTGGGTCGGGTTTTCCAGCTAACATTCGCGCCATATCGCCTATGTAGTATGTACTCCGCATATGAATGTAATAAAATGCAAACAGACCCGCAACTTTTATGAACGCAATTTATAACTGCATGAAAAATGTCCGTATTGGTTTTTCAACATTTCTCGGTTTAGTACAATTGCGTTAACTGTAGGTACTCATATATTCGACGACTACTGGTTAGGTTAACTTACGTTGGGTTGGGTTAGAACTATATTTATATTATTAGGTATTAAGGCTTTCTGAGCACTCGTTCCAACCATGTTGAATCTCAGAGAAGGGAAATGACCCTGAAGATTTTTGCGTGACATTTTCGGGTAAAAAGATATTTGGACACTTCAGATCGCTTAAGGGGATCCTGGAGTCGATGACGAACTTGAACAATGTCGATAATGCAGAGACGATTGTCACTAATATAATCACACTATCTTTTTTGTATTTCTTGTATATACAGAATTTACATGAATGTGTATTGCTTTGTTTTACCATATTCAACGGAAAACCTAACCATATATGTGTAAAAATCTTTCTGCATACTTTTTCGATATTTTTAAGCTTTTAAAGGCAGATGCGAAGAGCAATGTTCTTCAAAATTTTTCTGTTTAGAACATCCACACTTTTGGCATGTACAAGCTGCGAAACTTTTGGATTAGGCAAATATTATGCTAACTGACAGATTGAGATTTTACATTAAAAATTTTTTGTTTGTTTTCGTCACATATCGAGCAATGCTCCAATTTATCTTTGCACGTACTTTTATTATGTAAAAATATTTGTAATTCTGTGTAACCAATACGACGTAAACTTTGCAGAAAAATGTCAGTGTTCTGTCGGTAAAGTTTTCAGCTTCAGCATCCCCTTAAGCATAATTGAAAAAAGAGTAAAACAAATGCAAAATTGTAAAGAAAGATGGACTAAATAGGAATCTCGCATGTCACGTTAACTTCACGGCTATGTATTGACAGTCAAAAGGAAATGATAGTTCTTGGAGCATTTGACGAGTGTGTTCAAGCGTTGATCACAAGTGTTGTGTTCCTGCAAATATCGTATTTTTATATTGTACGCGTATCCTCGCTCCTGACATCGCCAATGAAGAGTTTCACGACGGGGGACCAGGAGCCTCGAGAAGATGAAAGCGCAAGCCATCTTTCGAGGCGATGCACGCGTCGCGACATCCCCCCGTGATTTGATATCCGCGCCGACTCTTTGACACTGCGTCTCGTCTCCTTCCCTTCGCGAAATCGCGCGGCCCGATCGACGCTGCGCGATACACGGCTACGTAACGTAACACGTGACGTAACGTAGCGGTAACGCGCGAATCCGGTAACGTCTGTTCGCTCGCTCGCTCGTTGTAGATACGAGAGAGCTATCGTTATCCGTTTATTTACGGCCCCGCGTCCGATCGGCCGCCGCACGGTGGGCATCCGGTATTATCCTCGCGTCCGGCGTATATGCGGGCATTTGGCATTAGCCCGATGGTTAATCGCCGCAGTCCCGGCACAGCCGCGAGGAATTCACGGCGGGATCTCTCGATTTCCCGGCTAACTGTGCGAGCAAACTTACCGCGCGGGAATATCCCTCGAATATCGCGCGAACGCCGGCCGAGCGTAATCACATCGTGACGGTACTGCCAGCCCTCATCGTCTTCCCTTTGATATTTCGTCAAATCGCGCCAAATTTGTCCTACGAATTTCTAGAGAGCACCTCTGGGGCTTTTATATTCTTTGTTTTCCGTATGCGTGTGTGCGCACTTCCGCGCCTCCTTCCGCACCCTTCTTTATTAGGGTACGCTTTCCGTCGAAGGGTGCGTTCCTCACGCACCGAGAGAAAAAGTTTCGCCAATTTAACAAAGCTCCCGCAACAAATGCTTTGTTGGAACAGTAAAAGAGCCCGGAACAAATAAAGGAATGGAAACAAATGATTTGTCACTCTCAATTTGTTGCTCTAAGCGACACAACTAACCTGATCTAAGTAGACGAGAGGAAGTGTAATTTGTATCTTAAGCAATGCATGTTCGTTAAATCGACAAATGATGAGAAACACAATTTGCAGTTTCTTAACTCTGTTCCATCAGTTTCCCTAACGAGCATCGAACTGTCGACGCATTATCGTTCTGATAACCGAGGGAGATTTTTCTCAGTGATATCCACGTGCCAGAGCAGCGACGTTACGTTCGTCGCGACGTCTGCTTTGCATACGAATCCAGGACGGCCCTACTCGACGGCGATGTTTCCGTGGCTGCTGCAAGGAGTATTATCGATGCACGTGCGCCATGTGCAACTGTCCGATGCAACCGCGTCATTCCCCTTTTGTTTATCTCGGAAACTGACATTCGCCGGTAAACTATACGTGACAGCTGCCGTCGGAGGAATCAGCTCTCGTTGCGGTTTGTAACGCTAACATTTCCCCACATGTATCCCGAGTGTAATACGTTTCTAATACGAAAAGGACTCTCGCGATTGGCCCTCTCGAAATGATGCCGATGAGAACTTTAATTTCGCCCTGGTGACGTCGAGGAGGGCGGATAGGCTAGGGAGAAAAAACGAAGGAACATGGAATTTGAGCAATTTTCAGGAAAATTGTTTCTCCCGCGTGCGAAAAGCGACATCGGAAATTGTTCACGAGTACGTCGGCAACTTTTTAGAAGTACTTTTGACCGATATTTTTAATTGAAATGCACACGTGTAAATCCGAGTCGAAATTTTGGCCCTATGTTAAACCTTGAATTCTACAATGCAGCATGAGCTAACAAGTAAACTAATTCAAAAGATACACTCCGATTTCTTTCTAATCTGGCACAAATGTAGAAGTACAAAAAATATTTAGGTCATATTTTTTCATTTTAACCCACTTTGAGTTTCACGGGCAGTTGATAGCTTTTTAATGTTCTCATTCCTATCATCAAGAAGCATAACAAAAATACATAAGAAATAAAATTGAATACAAGATATAGTTTAATAATTTTAACAAAATCGGCATAGCCGAGACACGAACTATTCTAAATTTCTTTAGCCGAGATTCCAACCGAAATATTTTAAATCTGAGCTACATTAGTTAAAAATGGTTCGAATCTTAGCCAAATCTCAGGAATTATTTGTATAAATAATTTTTTCCAATATTTTATTTTGTTTAAACATTTTATGATTTTTAAGATATAGGCGTTATTGGTTTGTTGATTATAAAGTCAAATATGTAAAATCATTTGTATAAATAATAAAATGTTGAAACCAAATATGTAAAAAGTTGAAAAAAATTGTTTACACAAATAATTTCTCGATTTAGCCAAAATTCAAACCATTTCTTATTAATTTAGCATATATTTGAAATATTTCGGTTAGAATCTTGGCTAAAGAAATTTAGAATGGTTCATATCTCAGCTATGCCGATTTTGTTAAAATTATTTGACTATATCTTGTATTCAATTTTATTTCTTATGCATTTTTGTTGTATTTGTTGATGATAGGAGTGAGAACATTAAAAAATTATAAACTGCCCGTAAAACTCAAAGTGGGCTAAAATAAAAAAATATGACCTAAATATTTTTTTATACTTCTACATTTGTGCCAAATTAGAAAGAAATCGGAATGTACATTTTGTGTAAGTTACTTATAAGTTAGTAAAGTAAGTTTAATTCTAACGATACAATATATTCCTACTTTGACTTTGATGATGTTCGAAATTTTCACTTTCTTTAACGTCAAAATAGTTGTTGAATAGAATAGCGAAGCTAAAAATAGAATGAAACTTTCGATTCTAGTACGTTAAATAGAATGAAAAAGGATTAATCTCTAGATTTCAGAATGGAATAGTAAGGCCGAAAGGATCAAAATTTCGACTCGGGATTATTACATGTTAAAATAGCGCGCTCTCTAAATTCATTTACAAATAAAAGATGACAAGCACCGTGAGCTGTACTTTTCCCTCGTTTATTCCGCTTCCGCGCCGGGCGCGTCTCTCGAGTGTAATCGGGCCGTTAATGCTCCACCCCGAGAATCCGACGCCGCGATAACTCGATGTTCAATTCAGACTTGTCTGGCAACGAACTCCGGCGACGTGACGAACTTCTCGCGGCCGCGAATTCCCCGGCATTAAATCGCGCTACATACTTTCGCAGCGGAATAACGCGGCGTTGTCCGGATTTTTCTGTTTGTCCCGCTCGTAAAATGAGTTTATCTCCGGGAGAATACCAACGCGAAATAAAACTCGTCCTCGTTAGTCGGCTGCATCTCCTCCTCCTCCTCCTCGCGTTGTTGTTATGACTTCGCGTCGGTGGCGCGTAAAATGCCGCGGCAAAATGAAATTTGATTCGACCTCTCGGGCCCCAGGTTGTTTATCGAATTTCACTGTTCGTGATTTTACCCCAACAAGTGGTCCCGAGAATTTAATTAAATAATAGATCCACCGCAGCCGTCCTTCAGAGTTCATTTCGGAATTTTCTATATTTTTTTTTACAAGAAATTCGACTGTCATTCTAAAGCGCGCGTGACGTGCGCGTCCTGTTAGAGATGATTTTTAGACCGGATGAAAATTAAATGGAACGGCACGCTTCGGTGCTCCGTGGGAATGCGATTAGCTGGAACGCGCGATTGCAATGAAGCTGAGATTTGCACGATCCCGAGCAATATGCGGGTGCACCACCCGCGCCACCGCGCTATAACGGCTGGGTATACATACGGTAAGCGCGTGAGAACTTGATAATAATTTTGGACCGACTCCAAACAGCGATCGCTCGTATCTCGTCCAAGCCGAGTCACGCGCAGCCAAACACGTGGGTATCCGTTTAAAATAACGTCCTGCTTATTGCACGAAATTAACTTTCGTCAGTGAACACGCATGAGAGACCGTTGTATCGGAATCTCAAAGCAATAAGTTACATAAAAAAAAAAGAATTCTAATTGCAAAGTGCTATTTTCTGTAATCACATTCTCTAAATAAAATCTTTAACTATAAGGAAAAAGTTATAATATAAGGAAAAAGTTAATATAAGGAAAAAGTTTGATACTTGTAAATGTGCTTGGATAATACAGCAAGAGAATAATCATACTCAAGGAGAGAAATAAAATAAAATAAAATATGTAAGTACAGAGAACGTTCGACAGTCCATCTGCGAAGAAAAAAAAGATCGTTTCTAGAGCGACGCGTTTAATTCAGCGGATTCGAGAAACGACCAATATCGGTTATCGCTTTTGAGAGAAAGGAGCAAAAAGGAGAGACATTCGTCGTCGAAATGCGCGGACCGCAATGTTTAATTTGCAGGCGATAAAAACACATGCCAAACTGTAATCGCGATAAAAGCGCGGGATTCACGCTGGCTCAATAACCTAAAACGTTTGCGAGAAACGGCGGTGGTGCAAATGCCTATTGTTCTTGACCAGGATCGAGCACGAGATATAAAATTACGGCGAGCTAAAATTCATTACCTTGTCGCCGTGAAAGGGACGAGGGGCAGAGCTCGTGGCGAAATTTTCGCAAATGCATTTGACCCAGCGGCGGCCGTCGGCGCTCGTTTAGCGAATGGTCGCTGGGAAACCGGTCGAAAGCAGCGAAACAGCTACCAGAGTCGAATTATTCGTATGGCCGAAAAAGGGCACAATCATATTTTCAGTCATTTCGGCTCGTCGAGATTTTCGGACCAATTTTTTTATGCGTTCGATCGCGTTCCGCGAATATCGGTGTCGTTTTATATCGGTAACTCCTTGTTACGACGCATGCATGTAAACCGAGACACGATGTTTTCGAGGTATTTCGAGTTATTTGCAAGCTTTCGTCGAACAAGCAGTTCGCGATTTAGAATAAAATTTATTTGGTTTTTCGAGAAGTCCGGCGAAAAATGTTCGAATTACTGTAACTTTTTCCCTTTTAAATCAATATGTTTACTTGAATCATAATGTCCTCTTATTAAAGAGATTGAGAACAAGAACTTTTATTGTACACGGAAAGAACTTTATAATAAAAATTGCTATACAGGATTTTGTAATCTGGAAATAGATCGACATTTTCTTTGCAGCAATTCCCTACTGTTTTATTTCATACGGAATACTTATATTTTGAAAACAGAAATGTGCTATTAAGACTCCTGGCTAGTCACCGCGGCCATATTGATTGATGACGTCAAAAGCGAGAAATTGCACACGAATTTTGCGTCCGAATCATTGCAAAATAAAAATATATGTTAACAAAGTGACACTTGTAATCGATTCTACATACTCGTAAAATATTCCGGATAGTGTTCATTTCCCGAAATAACGTTTACAACACTTTAAATATACGTGTGAAAATCAGTTTATTTTGACAGGAGATCAGCTATGAGACTCGGTATGGAATATGTACTATTATAGTTAAAATAAAGATAGTTAAAATATAGATAGAATAAGTACTATTATAGTTAAAATATTATAAAAAGCACAGTATCCGGAGTATTTTGACACTTCCGCAATTGTGTTATGTGTGATATGTAAGCACTACAGTCAGTAATAACGCCGTGATTCGAACGGAAAAATTTAGGCTATTACACATACACACACACACACACACACATAATTCGTTTTATACATATGATGAACGAAATTCTTATTCCTACCACTGATGGCTGTGTCGCCACCGTCAACGTGGACTTCTCGCCTGACTAGCCAGGAGCCTTAAATAGAATTAAACGAGGTTGATGATATTGAATGAAATAGTAAAGCTGGAAATAGAATCAAAACTTCGACTCGGCATAATTACACTGTAACTAGCGAAATTTACTGTGTTTTTTAGCAAAATAGACCTTACCAGCAATCTCGCACTGCCTTCGGAATAATCGACTTGTTCGGCCAAAAAACCCCCATATATTTAGACTTCAAAAAAATTGACGAATGGTATCGACGCCATCTTGTCTGAGCAACAAGCGAGCCCCGTCATCGATATTCGAGGCGCCGGCCGTGAGTACTCCCGCTTGTACGCTATTATATGATGCGTAAAAAATACGATATCATCGATATTCATTTTTCAAGTGCGGAATGAGTAATGTGTGGGTGTCGGTACACCAGGCTTCCGAATATCGCCACTCGTATTCCACGTAACCGCAGGCGGAACTCGGATCGTTCATCGGGAAAATGGCCGGCCATTATTGTAATAAAGCATCCCATAACTGCGCAGTCTATCCTACGTAATGGTACAACGACGAATCTATCAACGTCAGGCTCGACTCGGCAGTGGTAACGGTGCGTACTTGGTCAGACACAGACCCGCTCCCTCATTCGACGTGCTGTTGTTGTAACATAGTAATGCGCATAATAGAGCGTTTTGCGCGCGCGAGCAAACACTTGGAATCAATCGAGAGGTAACATTTCGTCATTCCGTGAGCGATCCTCCAAAATGTCGGCAATGAGCGAACACATGATGGCCGTTCTTTGAACAATTCTGAGCGAACCTTCCGCTTTGCACTCGTTCCCGAGATACCAGGCTCGGTGTTATCGTACTAAAGGAGAATGATTGATCTCACTAAAATTATGATACTCTGTACATTTCTTCGAGTGGAATTTCATTCCGAATGAGTGAAAAGTGGCAGTATCTTCACTCGAAGCAAGCGTGAAATTACTGCCGCTTGAAATCGCAGAATGTTTCGCTCAGACTAGAGTGGATTCTGACTCTACCCGAGCGAATGTTTCAATCGATTACAGTGGATACGTTTCTGTGACAGTGGAATGCACCAGACTCACCCTTTTGAATTTCCAGTGAAAATATTCACTCAACGATTCAGAGTGGAGAATTGACTTTATATGAGTGAAAGATCACTCGAATTCGAGTGACACTCCACTTCTCGAGTAAGGCTTCACTGAGAGAATACAATTTTCGCCTTTGATCGTATTTTTTTGTTGCTCCAACAAGAGAGCAGTAATAGCAGTTGAACTTATTATCAGCAACAATATAATAGTGTTTATTACAGAAATAATTTTCCCGACTATAATTCATTCGTTATGCAATCATAGTGACAAATAACCAACCACTTCTTTTCTCAGAACTAGAAAGCACGCGAGATTCAATTGTTGTCGGATCTTGTCGCGCAGCGGTGAAAAGCGACGATTGAAAGAGCAAGAGGGAGGTTCGTTGCGAGGTCACTCGGGTCGATCGAACATGGTTAAATATCTTACGGCTAAGACCTCGCGATAAAACAAAAGAAGGGCTAGAAGGGATGGGATAGTTGGATGGCATCGCCCACCTGTGGCTAGTCGTTCGTTGTTCGAGTATGGCAGCGCTTCTTTTGTGTACTTCCGCCCTTCTGTCTAATCAAAGAAAAATTTAATAACTTGCGTCGCAGCTATTCCACGGCCGAGGTATACACAGTTTAAGTTATGTTCTCCGGCGCGAATTCACAAGGATAATTTTACGAGTGTGCAGTTGGTGGTCACCGGTGGCCAACATTATAACACCACGCTGCGTTGTCTTACTAAGTTACGTATAAAGTATAATTAATTGCATATGTACAGCCGAATTCGAGTGATTTTTCACATATTTTTACGTAGGTATAAAAATAATTTGTATACAACTTACCGTTGCCGAGTAAATATTTTCACAGAATTATATAGTGATATTGTAGCTCACGATAATTTTACACTAATCTACACAACCACAAGTTTCGCGCCGACAGTCGATCATCGCTCATCGACTTAAGGGGACTGGAGAGTCAGATTGCCTGAAAATCGTGTTTCACAATTGTTCTTTCACAATTTTTTATGACAAGCTGAATGTGTATGCGAAAATGTTATTTTGACGTTTTTGTATTTATACAACATATAAAGAGAAGAAAAATATAATTTTAATGGTCAAATATTCAATATAAATATATGGTACATGCAGTTAAAATATATTTCGTTTTTTCTTTTCAAGTTCGTCATTTTGCAGTAATATCTTGACTCTCGATGGTTCAATTAAGCTGAATTTTAGGTAGAAAATTTCCGTAAGCTTGTCGTTATCGTGTGAACCACTGACAAACTCGTGAAAATATTTAATTTTGAAATATTAATTTTTTTACTATAAAAGAACTAAAAATTTAATAATATTTCATTAAGATATTTGTAATTTTGTTAACTTTTACTCAATTTCTATTATAATGGTTCGCACAGTAACGACAAGTTTACTTAATTTTCTACGTAAAATTCAGCTTAATTGAACGAGAGTCCAGATATTACTGCAAAATGACGACCTTGAAGAGAAAGACAAAATATATTTTAACTGCATGTACCATACACTTATATTGAGTATTTGATCATCAAAATTATATTCTTCTTTTCTTTATATGTTGTATAAATACACGTCAAAATAACACTTTCGCATACTCATTCAGTTTGTCATAAAACTTGTGAAAAAACAAGCACGATTTTCAGGCGATTTTCTGACTCTCCAGTCCCCTTAAATTCACGGGACGTAAGCACGCGAGTTCGATCTCAAGCGCGAAGATGCGGTGTGTCGCCGGCCAGCGACTCTACGAGGAAGCGGAAGGGAGCTGGGGGAATCGGAAGTCCCGAGTCCGAGGACGACGAAGGAAACGGAAGGAAGGCGAACGGTATCGTCGCTGTCGCGCGGTTAACGATCTGTTCGGTCACACGGCGAGGAATCGTCGTCCGGCTGGCCCGGAGTGGAATGCGGGACATAGCGCCTGTTCATTTACCGGAAAGCTATTTCCCGTCCGCCCATTACCGGACGGCACCGCGCCGCGTACTCACGCCGTACGACCGATACGCGACCGCACAGACGTCTCTACCTACAATCGCGAGACCGTGTCCCGCACGGGTGCGCGCCCGCACACGTGCTTGCCATGTAAGCGAACGTCAGTCGGAGCGAGGCGAGCTTGCACGGTACGTTCGCTCGATCGTTAGCCCAAATCGATCGTCCGAAGTGAATCGTGAAGTCGAGCGTGTAAGCTGCGAGAGTGCCCCTACGAGGAATAATCATTGCGCGAAGGACGACGTAAAAGGGTATGTGTATATATAAAAGGGAAAGAGAGAGAGGGGGGAGGGAAAGAGGAGTTTTTTTTCACACATTCGTTACGCTCACTCAAATCAAATTCCGCTCTTTACTCGCGTTCTCCAGGTTTCATCGGCAAGAGGAGACAAAAATGCGCGCCAAAGCTCTGTCTCGGAGCTGTCATGGGGAATCGATTAGATCAGATGAATCTCGCAAAGAGTGCAAAAAGAAAGTAGTTTTTCCGGCCGGCAGAAATGATTTCTCGCCATCATCCCCTGCCGCCGTCGTCCCATCGGTGGGCCCCCACAAATCACAGCGCGCGATAAATATTCGCGAGCGGTCCTGTGCGATTATTTATCGCCAAGTGAAGCTACAACAGCGACAAGCGCGCGCGTCTCGCGCTGCGCTCTTATGTGCGCTTGCATATGCATCCCTCGGACGCCAACAACGCCATTTCCCTAATTATTCGCGCAAGCGATCGTTTTGTCGGGAAAGTCTCGCTCGAATGCTCGCTCGCGACGATAAACAGGCGCAATACTCGCAAATTGACTCGTCGTTCCGCGCGCCTGTAACCTCGAGTAATCCGACGTTGCGAAGGCAGGGAGAAATCCGCGACACGCGAGTTGAGGAACGCGAAATATGTCGCGTATGGAACACCCTGCGCAGATTACACGGTGAAAAATGAACACGGCTGGCAAAAAGAGGAGCTTACGCATATTTAGATTAAGGATTATTGCATGCAGAAATTATGGAGAGTACGCCCGCCTCCAAACACCCGCGGGCTTAAGGCGCGATCTGTTCATTTTAATACCGAGATTTGTCGCGTAAACGTCGTTCCGCTGCTATTATTCCCCGTTTGCCGTTCGTTTTCATGCCCGGCAGGTATTAAAGTGTACCTAAAATTTGTTGCAAAAAGCGTGGCTCGTTTTGTTGGGAATTTACGTCGATAACATAATTGTGGCATTAGCTTTCCTCTTCGATTATCAATTCGCTGGAGCGTGCGAGTCTCTCTAAATTTGATATCGCGAGCGTAAACATCTTAATCTAGAGAAACAATCATGAAAATCGAAAGGAGAATATACTCGTATAAAGAGAAATATACGATTTCATAAAAAAAATTCTTTGTATTTCAAGTACCTACACGCAACAAAAATTTCAGTTGGTGCAACCAAATAGGAACCAACTGAAAATTAGGTGATCAGAAGCGATATCTCTGTTATGAAAACTAATATTTCTGTTGTAACCGAAAATGTTCGTCTGAACATTCAACGACATTAGAACTCAGTTGAGGCAACTGAGAACAATTGACTATACAGAAGCCTCATAAAGGAATTTTTCTTTTCCTACAGCCGAGTTTTCGCCTGATCCCTGAGCAACCGAAAATTCGGTTGCACCAACAGAATTGTTTTTTCCGTGTAGATATTCGGCTAGTAGACCTGTGAATTTATCTGTCTGTGAAACGCGGACAAAATATAGTTTTTCTTTTTTTCGTATAAATTTTCTTTCCAATTTTACTATATATGTTTCAAGTAGTGCAAGAATAGACTATCTGTCTTGCTAAAGCCCATCTCGCTAAGAAATATGGCAAATATTTTAATAGCATATTGCAAGTCTGTATTAATAGCTGTCATTTAAAACTTGCCTCATGCGGGATACTCAAATTTTTATTCAGAGTTAGATGCAAGTACTTTTCAGTTGAATTATGATATACGTGACATTTGTATTCGTAATCGCGATTCAACTGAAAAACTCTCATCCAACTCTGAGTTTAAGTCTGAGTATCTCTTTTGAAGTGAGCTTCAAATAATGACGATTAATACATGTCTAAAGTACCTAATTCAGTTCTTAAAGTACAACAAATAATATTTACGAAATGCAAAAATAGTCTGTAGAATATCGATTTCCCCTCTCGGTTACAAAATTCTACAATGATTTTCATTATAAAATTCCGTCCGTGTGGGAATACCTGGCGCATATCGCTAATAGTAATGAAAACTATTCGCTCGATATCGACAGCACTAATTGCAACGAATCGGAGTGAGCTCAGCTAGGACAAATAAGTAAGAATACCTACGAGGATTTTACGTCCGTATAACTGCCGATCCAGCGTTCGCGCTCGGCAGCAATCAGCCGATGTCGTTGCGCGCGAAATAGGGGAGAAGTTGGCGAAGTTGCGCGCCGTAAATCGCGAATTTGGGTCGCCGAAGAACACCGCCGCGAGGGTCGTAGAAGGACGAACGTGAAAGCGCGTCAAAGGGAGAGAGCGAAACGAAACGGAACGACGCCAACGACGACGACGGCGGCGGCGGCGGCGGCGGGTATCTAATTAATAACTAACGTCACACGCGCGCGCGACTGTCGTGGCGAAACAAGAAACACCGTAAATAGCTATCCGTCGGATTGTTTGCGCCGGCCCGGTTTCTCGTGAAATCGCGGGAAAATACTGAACTTCGCGAACATGAGAATCGTCGTCTAATTAATTAGCACGCGCGCGCGCACCACGCAATCGCGCGTAAAAGTCGCTCGCTCAAATGGAAGAAAACAACGATTCCGCTGGAATGTATTACTCGGATGTGCATCACGGGACGGCGGACGGAAGGGGGCGAGGGAGCGAGGAGGAAGGGAGGCAACTGCGTGTTTATCGTACAATAATCCCTGCGATACAATTACGACAAAGTTTCGAAGAGCCGCCACCAACGCGCGGCTTAAGTCGAGACACGTGCGCCGAGTTAATTGCTAAGATAATATTCACAGTCACCTTGTAAATATTAATAGCGCTCCGGCTACTCGACATGTAGCACTCCCCGCTCGAAAATGATCTCCCTTTCGCCAGTTTCGCTTTAATCGGCACAAGGAAGCGCGGTTCGTGCGTCGCGGAGGGAGCCGAGTCGAAATTTCAGCTCTATCTTAGAGAACTTTGTAACATCGATATATTCCGAAGGATCAGTGTATGCTTAACCCATAGTCGACAAGGGTAGGATCGGATCCGTCGTTTGACTTTGCGTATACTAGGTTGCCAATCCGTTGCTAGTCCATATTTCGCGTTACATAGGTTAATGTAAAGCTGTGAAATCGACATATAGTGACAGATCACTATTTTGGAGCAGCGTTGCTGACTCCTCGAGTGGTCCATAGTCATGATGCACGAGTATTTAGATTTGTTGCGCCTAACTGGACGATTCGATACTTCGATTTTTCGAGATGGGACTGCATTAATGGAGTCTGGTGTAACGATGTTCCTTGGTTTTAGATGACTAGAAGACAAGAAACGAAAGGCGAAAGCAATGAAACGAGACAGAAAGAGCATGCACATTGTAAATTAGACTTAAGAATGGTCGTAGAAGCAGCTGTCGCGTTCGCTTCGACTTTCGCTCGCAATTACATCCCTCGCTTCTGACATTTCATTAAACGCGCCGGGCCCTTACAGCGTGCGCTCGCGCACCGCGCGAATGATGATGGTGCATTCGCGGATAATTGCATTCAGCTCGATGTCCGAGAGCCAGGTCGTCAACGGCCGTTAATTCGATCAGCCTCGCGCGTAATAACGAGGCGGAGGTGGCGCGCGCGATTCGATTTTCCGCGGCGCGGCGTAACTTCCGGAATATAATCGTGTATCGCGGCGTCGCCCGATCGAGTCCACCCACGGCCATTAGATCCGGTCGTGTACAATGTAAACAGATTAGTTCGCCGACTCGAGGCGAAGCCGATTAATCGACATGCGCGCGCGTGCGCGCACGCGTATTCGTATGCGTGTGTGCATATGTATGTGTGCGCGCATATGCGAACAAGCGGGCGCTGCTGCGTCGCGGCGCTCTGCGTCGCGCCGCGCCACCACGCCACGCTCCGGCGTGTCAAAGCTACACGCTTATCCACGGCCGCGAACGCAATGTGTACACGTACTGTACGCTCGCTCGCTCGCTCGGTCCATGGCTGACCACCTCCGAATGGAGCGCAACGTGCCTCTGGTATGCTTAGTACACTGAAATTGCT
>NW_022639476.1:1248726-1256194 GCF_010583005.1 Odontomachus brunneus
CGAGTTAATTTCTGAACAACTGTGAGTTACCCTTTTAACTCAAAATTGGATTTCTGAACGCAGCCAGAGAGGATGAAAATTATTACGACAATCTAGACGTACGTGATGAATTCTCGCGGCCTCTGTGTGCGCTTTTCGCATTTCCGTGCGTGCATGCGTACGAAAACATGGAGTTATAATCCGCGATAAATCGCAAAATCACCGATGTGTCGCACAGAAATTACGACTCCCGCGTTTATCGCGCACTTTTTCCGGTGAGCGCTTTACGAGAGGAATGAGCCCCGGAGAGGCAGGGGGGGAGATAAAAGCGATTATTTCGAGACAGAGACTCGCTGGTCGAAGATTAAAAAGCAGTTCAATTTAGGACGTCATTACTCAAACATCGTTAACGTAAACGCCCGGATATGAATCCGCCGTACGGATACATTAGAGCGCTTAACCGGATTTTCCGCGGATTGATGCGCGACGCGGAAAATACGCGGCGCTTCTCCTCTCCTCCTCTCTCCTCTTTCTTTTTTGCCAACTCACAACATATTTTTCCAGATAATTTCGCGTGTGAAGAAAGCAAGAGTAGGAAGGAGAGACAAAGAGAAGAAAACGCAGCTATTCGCCGCTGTCGCATTTGCGCGCGGGTCCGATCGCGTTCAGGGCGTTTTCGGGCGAAGAGCGGCACGGCTTTTCGACCGCGTGCCCGGCATTATCTGGGACAGTTATGCCGCGCGAATAACGCGCTGCCGGCCAAGTAAACCGCGCACAACCCTCTCGGCGAACACGACGCCGGTTCTCTGTTGCCATAACGCTCACCGTTTCGGCCTCTTGCACGCCATCCCCGAAGCCCTAACGAATCCACATCATAAATTCGAGACGGCTGCCAGCGACTGCGCGGTAAACTGCCCCAATATTGTTGCAACACCGACCCGTCATTCTCGGCTCGTTACGATAGGGCAGAACTATGCAGTCCCAAGAGTTGCTCGTATGCCTTTTTTAGTATTCATTTTGAGAATAGTTGCAAAATCGCGAAAGTCCTTTTAGAATATACTCTTTTAAAGTAAATCAGTGAATAGTCACTGATAGTCAGTTATAAGTATAGCACTGAGCACTTTCAGTGCACCACTTATAACTGCAAATCAGTATATATTCACTGTTTTCAGTAATGTTTCACTGATTCATTTTAAGAGAGTAAACACTTTTCCCTAAGTTTCATTAAAATCGGAATATTACTGTTAAGAAATAGAGAAACCTGCTAGTAAAGTGAATTTTTGAGCCTCTCGAAATGTTATATTAATATTCTTCATTACGACTGAATAAAACTGAGCGATGTGTTATTAGCTAGAATGAAATTTTTTACAAGTGATATACTAGTTATATATACTAGTTTCTGATAATAAATGATATACTAGTTTCTGATAATAAATGCAATTTTCATTCATAAAGTGATTGAAATAGAGCATACGGGCGGACGAGGTAAAGTTGACCCATAATTAAAGGCCGGCAGGAGGGTTGTGAAGGCCTCTCGCGAATACTCTGGAACTACTAATCAAGATACATATTTTATATGTGGCCTTCTTTACTTTGCGCTACCGGTACCAGAGCAAAATGGTTGTGTTGCTGCATGTATTTTGGTTATTACAAAACAAAATATAACAGAATCGTGGTGGATATTAATACATAGGAAAAGGTTATCTCTATCATTTTTATGCAGTCTGTCACAACAATTAGCTGCCTGAAAAGTTGTAATTTCGAACTTGTAAAATATGGGATATCTAGCCTCGGTCTTCCCTATACGCTGATGCATTTATCGCGCCGTTCAAACACAGAGTGCACCGAGAAGCACCGGTGGTCGTTACTTCGACGACCGACGGATCCTCCCCGGCAGAATTTCGAGCGGATCTTACCTCCTCGATCGAGATACTTGGCAATAATGTCGTTGGGAAACAAACGTCAGAAACACCAAATGATCAAGATCGAGCTTAAATGTCACTAAAACCGTCAACGTATCACGCTCCTCCATTTTTACCAGATTCTGTATGAGATTACATTGAAGGAGAGAGATCATTTCTCGCTTTTTACCATACCGTTTATCATTTTTGTATTTACAAAAAGAACGTGTAGAAAATATTTTTTGCAACTTCCGCGTAAAAATTACGTTGAAATTTTAAATATTAAAAAATATCAACGCATTAGAACAACCTCCTCATGGTTCTTTAATTTGTTGAGCGGGATTCTGTATGTCGGGCAACACGAGAAACATTCTCCGCAATATTCATAATAGAATAAATAACGATATAATAAATAATAATTGCATACATACATAATAAATAATACGCAGAAATGTATTGTGTTGCTTGACCACCTTCAATGTTTACGAACACGGGTAAAAATAATAATTAATGAAACAGCACGTTGCGTCAAGTTGCGATTGGTCGAATTTTCAAAATCGATTTTCCCGGAAACGATGTTTCATACGATATATACTCTCGTGGGGAAATTTTATTTCGCATATTTGATTTAAAGGATGCTTCAAAAGAAAGAGAGTTAACAATATAGTTGTGTATGGAAGATTTGCTCCAAAGGAAAAGTTACCACTTATATGGAAAAAAAAGTTACTTCCATATGAATGTGCTTGAAAGAAATATTAAAACTTATATAGAAATAACTTTCTGCCCACGTAAATATTAACATTATTTTAAAGCAAATTTTGAGCGTTAACATTTGTCCGCACTGTTATATTCGCACAAAAAACCACCGTTTTTTCGGCCGGACGAGGAAGTACACTGAATAAAGAGCGAAGAAATGAAGCGTACAGGCGTTGCAGCTACAAGCGGACAAACCTCCTGGACGTGCATATGTGGACTCAATATACAGATTGTAGAATGGCGAGATTAAGCGGAAAAAGTGCGAATAGCGACTACCCGCGCGCGCTGTCGACGTCAACATCCGCGTGTTGAAAGAGGAGCTTTTTAATCAGAGCGATAAAATACTGGAAAAGCCAACTGTTGACGTAGAGCCTGGAGGTCTGCGATAGAGGATACGGGGCGGTTCAAGGGGGTGCGCTCCTCGGAAAAACATTCCTCCGGCGCTCGCTATTGGAAGAGTGGCGGAAAATCGGCGACGTCGATCCTACTGACGAGTAAGCGAGCGAGTCAGCTTGCGCGCGCGAGTCGACAATTAGCGCCGGCCGAAAAAACGATTTCCGCTTTAATGAAGGTTCGCTCATTTATGCATTGAAGCGTAACGAAGCGGCAAAATCGCTGCTGCCCTGCCCTGCCCTGCCTTGCCGTGCTGTGCCCTACCACCATCCTGCCATGCTGGCGCGTCCCTTTCGTTCGCCGAAGAGATCGCTAATTGGAGTATCATAAATGCAAACTCGAGAAATCCGGCGCGCCAGCGATAGCGTCACGGAATAACGACGTCGTGTTTCTCCCGAAAATATTGGCCGCGGAATTCGAGCCGATCACCACCGCCAACTCATCAATCACTTCTATCACTTCGACGCGCACTTCCCTCCGCGCGCGTAACTGGTTTTCTCTGTCTGTCTGCTTGTCCACCTCTCCCTCTCTTTCTTTCTCTCACACTTCTTTTTTTTTATTTTTTATCCTACCGCTCCTCGTTCGGCAACAACGAATGCGCCAGACCGAACGAGAAATCGATACGCGCGCGCGATAGAAACGACCGCGGCTATCGGGAAAAAAAAATACGCTAGATTTGTCGAGAGGGCCGGAAAAATCTGATTGTCTGAGGACGTTCGCGATCCATCGCGCGCGACGGTAAAGTCTTCACGACAGTCGAGTGATTGAAATTGCGAGTGTACGGTGAGCTCGCGCGCAGCCCTCGCCAAGAGCTCGAGAGGAATTGAATCCTGCGCGCTCTTACGTGTTTCTCCTGCGCTGAGAGAGAAGATTGTAATTATTCTTGGCCCCCATCATGTATTTTTGTTGTTCTAACACGAAGATAACAGTAGTGACATGTAAGATTATTATCACTGATATTATAGTAGAATTTAATTTAAAAAAATAGTTTTCTTGAGCACAATTTATAGCAATTATTTCTCCATGTGATTGTAGTTGCAAATACGAAACATTTCTTTATCGGTGTGACGCTCGCGGATTCCCACGTGCTTAAACGCTTCGATCCGCCGCGTTCCACGCGTGTCGGGAAAATCGGAGTCGTTGAATTTCCGGCTACCTGCTTCGCGCGAGCATAAAAAGCCCGGATATCCCGAGCTGCGCTCGAATTGCCAAATGCTCAAACCGCGCTTCCCGCCACTCGTGCGTCTTGGGTACTTTTTGTTCTAAAACGTTCTTACACCTCTGGGCTCTCGGAAAATCCTGTAAGACCTACGAATCCTCACACTTCCCAGGACCTTTAGCCTTCCGTGAGATTCCTTTCTTTCATTTTTAGACTCGCTGTATCTTCGGATTTACTTTACGCCGCCGAAATGTCGGAATCTAATATCGCGCACCATGTAAAGCGCGACGGCGGATCACCCCTCTTGATTCACTTTCAAACGCGAGAGCACGTCTCTCGGTGTCGCGGATTGCGCAACGCGACGTGAGATCAGTTCGGCAGTCGATGTTTAATCTGTCGGCGAACGAAACGTTATTCATACCCATTATCTGATCTGGATTGACACGAATAAATTGAATTTAATTTGTTTAAACACGATTAAATCGCACGACTTCACTGAAATTAAATATCTGTCACGCATCACACATATACATACGCACACACGCGTACGCACACTCCTACAGCCCATATCATTACTCGTTCACTTGTCAAATATAAAAAGGAGTTTGAAGAGCGTGAAATACGATGATGATTTTTTAGCAAGAGTGTTTTGTAATAACCATTCGATAATGGATGAACGTTGAGTTATACTCTTACACGATAGCAGCGTCCCCATCGCGAATCGCTCGGATTAAATCGGCATTTACGCCTGGAACATATTCATTCTCTAATGTAATTGCATCGCACATATTATCCGCGCATAAACCAGCGCTTTGTATCTAAAGGGAGACTCTTCTATATTAAATTACGTTTTTGATTACGTAACGTGATCATTGTTATACATCAATTTTCCACATTCGCGATTCACGATGGGCATCGTGGAATTGACAGACGATTAATCCGCCGGAATTCGCGCAAATTACAATAAAATTCTCGTTATGAGAATAAATTTAATAAAATTCATCGTAAAAACGCGAGAGGAAATAAAATAATTCGTACTCGAGTCGTACGTCAAGTTGGAGAGCGACATGCGCGCGCACGCACTTCGCGTTTCATGGGTTTTGTTCACAATGGGACAAAAATGCTTAGTGTCTGTAACTACAATCATATAAAGAAATAATTGCTGTAAATTATGGTGAAGAAAATCGTGTTTTTGTGTCAAATTCTACTATGCTGATAATATTTTTATATGCATGTTATCACTACTGTATTTTGAAAAGGCGATAGTAACACTTAAGAAAATCAAGGAAATGCATCCTAGAATAATCTTCAAATTTACAAATAACTTAAAGATACTCTAGACAAGCCGGTAATGGAAATGAGTTACAAAAGATCTTTCTAGGTCTAGGCTAAGACCTCCTGAAAGCCTACTTCTTTGCAGATAATAATAATATTACTATGTCCGTGTTAAAACAAGGAAAAATCTAATTAGAGCCAAAATAACTATAATTTTAGTTGGATCAACTATTTTTTTTTTCTCTCCTTCAGCGCATACCCCATGAACGGCATTAGAAACTCGCGCATTTCCTCGAATTGGTCAATCCTGATTACTCCCCTCACCTCTTCCCTGTTTCCCCTTTTTTGTCGGTAATTGAATCTTTTTTATGTGGATTAAAGCGCACTGGCGCATATTCTCCCGGGCGATACTCGAGCAGTTTACAAAAAAGCGGAGATAATAAATTACCGATAAATTACTAGAACGCTATATGGCCACGCGCTGGCACGTTCAAGATTAAAAGCGCGATCGCGTATCCCGGGGCGCGCCTCTTTTTTCTCCTTGCTGATCCTTCGATCCGCTGTCGATATACCTCGAGCATACCTCCGGATCCGCTCGTACTGATAAAAAGCCATCTCGACGTCTGACCGATCGGTCCATTCATCCCTCCAGTCGACCATCTATCGCTGCGCGAAATATAAAGAAACAGTGGACGGAAGCGGAACCGCTACGCGAAACCGCCGAGGTCTGACTTATCCGTATGTGAGGTGAAGAAAAGAAATTGTTCCGAGTGAGAGCGTGGCGGTGAATTGAGCGTCGCGAAATGAGAAAAACCTCGGGAGCAAAAGGACCTAAGCGAGTGTCCGAGTTTCTCGCTAGACATTGTGAATATTTATCCACGAGCTACGATCGTGAATTAAGAAAAGCCGAAATTTTCCTCGAATGTAGAAATCAATTCAAGTTCGCAACTTTTTCGTTCTAACACGCGCATTGTGTGCACACAGAGAAATATACTGCTTTTAAGATAAGCGATTATTTAGTTTGCTTTTTTTTCTTAAATAACGATTGTCTTCAACAATAAATATTTTGTTGATAATTCTTTAAAATGTACTCATCTAAGAAATCTGAGAAATAAATATGAGAAAAGCTTATTATCATGTACTTAATAGAGAAATTCATTTTTTCGATAATATATCAGAATATTTTATCAAACTTTATCGAAGAAAAAGTATCGGTGCGACTCTATGTGCAGTAAACCAAACCAAATTTTGATTTTAATTTAATTCTTGATTGAGATGCTAAACTGTATTTTGTGTAGATTTGATGTTTACAATAAATTTATGTTATATTTACTTAGATTTACAAATTTATGAAGTATTTGAGAAAAGTAACATTTACTCAAATACAGTATTTTTCTGTGTGTGTGTATGTATATCTTACAAATTCATTTATACTAAAAATAAACTGAAAACAAATGATACTGCAAATGATGATGTCTTCCTACAATTCTGCAAGATTGAAGATCCTCCAAGATCTTCATAAGGTATCACCTCTTTCGTGTAAGATATAAATATGCTTTGATACTTTATCTTTTCTTTGCTTAATCCGCGCAACTTTGTTTTGTAGTATCTTTACATTTTGCAAATTTGAGCCTCCGTGACTTTTCATGTCCGCGATCTGAATCCCGAATTTCTCGCATTCTTGATTTCTCTTGTTTCCTAAACTGCTTTAAAATCTCACAATCCCCTGGAACTTTGCAATTTCGTAATCTTAAAGCCTGAATACGCAAAAAGACAACCTTTAAAAATGCAAGACACGAGGAAAAGTCGGGGAGTATCGCGAGAGAAACGGTGGATACTTGTTTAATATTTAATCAATTCGGTGCTTATGCTTGCAAAGAACGTAAACGAAGGTTTGTGAGATTCGGGAAGTCGAGAAGGAAAAGGAAGAAGTGTGACACATCTCTCTGTCTCCTCCCTTCTTTCTTTCTTTCTCTCTCTCTCTCTCTCTCTCTCTCTCTCTCTC
>NW_022639476.1:1256556-1265117 GCF_010583005.1 Odontomachus brunneus
CTCTCTCTCTCTCTCTCTCTCTCTCTCTCTCTCTCTCTCTCTCTCTCTCTCTCTCTTTTTCTCTCTCCTGATAAGCGTGACGTTTCGTTTCGCAAAAGATCCCGTCGTGCAAATGTAATCTTTTTCCACTCGTTCTCATCATCGCGATGCAGTTGGCTATTTTATTTGTCCCAAAAGACTACGTAAATAAGATAGCAATTTACGTTTTTATTATACCCGGAATGAACGATAAGAATCCGTTGAATAATGCAAATCTCCCCACGACGAAACCTACAACTCGTTAGATTCCCTACGATTCGCCTGAGTTTCCGCGTATCGACGGCGGCCAATTCGTAATTGCGACTTTCCGCATCGGTCGACGAGTGGATACACAGATACGTGCGCGTGTGTTTGTGGTGTATATATGTGCGTGTGTATGTAACCACTTGTGATGAGCGGGGAAACGGATGGGGCGAGCATCAGGACGAGTAGGAAAAGGGCCGGAAGCGAGGGCAGAGGTGAGCCGGGAGATAAGGGAGGCGACTCGACGCGTGTCCTGTGCGAGATATATTGCGGCGAGCGTGCTACACGGTGACCGTCAGGAACGACGACAAATTCCTTCAACGCTGCACGGCTATCCTCGAGAAGTAGGAACGGTCCTATTGCACCCTGCGCGCCCTTAATAACGACGTGGCCCTCCCGTTCGCGGCGTGACACCGATCGATCACTCGCGAATGTGCGCGCGATTCGCGACGGCGATTCACGGCGTGGTAACCCGCGTCACATTGAAAAATGAACGAATGGCGCAATCGTAAGTGATGTCTGCCGTCGCGCTGAACCTTGATAATCGTGCGATACGCTTATCCGTTTAAGGCTCAGTGTAACATAATTATGCAAGATGTTTGACACGCAATATCACGCGATTCCTTCGTGTGAAGGTAGAGCTTAAAAATTTCTCAAAGGTATATTCAGTTTTGAGAATACAGAGTTAATGAGATAATTCTTTAATTGAAATGTGATTAGAGATACACATGTCACATATATCATCTAATTCAAGATTGAAAAATTGGATCTAACTCTGAATAAAAATCCGAATATTTCACATGAGACATATTTCAGATGACGACTATTAATGCGGGCCTTAATCGTGAATAGTTTCACTCGTGATTGAAAAGCGAATCTGATGTGCTCCATCGGGGACATATTCAACGTAATCGGCTAAAACATTCATTCATACGGAGTAAAAATTCACTTGAAGCTCTCGAATGAAACATTCACTCTTGTGATTTTGAGTGGCAGTATTTTCACTATCGCTCCGAGTGGAAATACTGCCGTTTTTCACCCGTTTTGAGTAAGCCCAGGAAATTTAGAGAATGGTGTTCAGGATTCATACAATTCGTCGAGCGAGCCGTCAAGTCTGAAAAGTCTCCCGTGACGAATCGATTTCTCTTAATAAACGAATAAACGGGAGAAAGAGAGGCAATGGTCGGTGCACGCGACTTCGCGTTCTGCAAAGTGCGATTTAATTGATGAATCGCTTCGCTGCGATCGACGAGACGCGCAGGATGAAAACGCCGCTCGGCGGCCGAAAGCGTTGTCATCGAAAAACACGATCGACAGCCCTGATCCGACACCCTCGGAATCCTATCCGACGAACAGGATTTTAAAACGTTCCCGGCTGCGCGCTCGCCCCCGTCGCGACGACGGGGGAAAAAAGAAATGAAAAACAAACTTGTCAGGCGGTTCGGAACTTGTCCGACGCGCGTTGCAGTATCGTACAACGAATGGCGGGCGATGTGTAAATGGTAGGTTGGATGGATATGTGGGACGTAGTGACGTATGTTACGCTTAAAGAGACAAGCTTTTGCAAACGATGTAATAACTCGAGAGTCCTCGACGCACGCGTGCTCTGTGTATATCGGAATAAAAATATAAGCTTCCGCTTCTGGATCCTCGATATCATCTCCACCTTGCCTTCGAATTCTCAGTTTCCTGGACTTTTGTAATCCTTCTTTCCTCTTCCTCCTTCTTTCTCTCTCTCTCTCTTTCTTTCTTTCCCTTCCTCACTCTCTTTCTCACTTACGAAAATATTTCTACTCCAAGACGGATGTCTCAATGTTTACGTACGTATTTTTACGTACACCGTTGCATTCCCACGCTGTCGAACGCGTGTTACATCGCACTCGCCGACCCGTACTCCATTTTCACGTCATCGATACTTCCGTCTCCCTTCTCGAATAGAAAGGTTTCGCGCAGAAGACCGCAACGTTCGCGATTCACACCGAGGTGGTGCGCGAAACGCGGGCACCTGCGTTTCTAGCAGAGTACGGGGGAAAAAGAAAAATTGCTATATGAAAAAACGCGCGTCCCGCCGACTATTCCGCCGGACGATGCCGCCAACGACTACGTGCGCAAGGCAGTCGAGATAAAATCCGCGGAATGTCGATAACGACCCGGAATAAATGAAGCACTACTACATTTGTACACTTTGCATACTTCATTTGTGTCGGGAATTGCCGGGATTTTGTTGCGGCTGCTGGGCACGCCGGACGCCGCGCGCCGCGTCCTTTGCCGTGTCTGTTTTTGTTCCCGGCCGCGTCGGGAGTTTTCCGATTTTGCATTTCCATACATCGCCGCGTCCGCGCGCGCGGCCGCTACGTTTATGACGGTATTATGCGCTTTCCTGCACAAAGGTAATGGCTGCAATTTTAACCGTTTTTGCTACTCCTTGCGGATCGAACGACAAAGATACACGGTATTCTCCTCAAAGAGAGCCAATTTCATTTATTTCGACTCATTTTCCTTTACAGGCTTTTTTATGATTTCTCTCTCTCTCTTTCTCTCTCTCTTTCCTCTTGTCTTTTCCTTTTTATTTCATCGTTGCATCGCGAGTCTAATATATGCTACGTACGTTGAGAGTAAAAGCGTTGAAATTTCGAGTGCTTCTCCTGCACTGAAGATTCTTCAGCGACTCCCTCGATTTTCGTTCGCCCTTTCCGTCTCTTTCATTGTTTATGTATCTTTCTCCTTCCCTCTCTCTTTCTCGTCCGCAAATACTGTCATCGCGAACTTCATTCGCGGTCGGTTGTTTTTGCGGTGGCGGTGGTTTTCACAATGGATGGACAGATCCGCCGAGTCACTCCAGCGGCTGGCGCAAGTTTATATATAAACGCACGTGTGCCACAATTTGGCGGTATAATTAATAACTTCCGGATAATCGCGGGACCCTCGTTAACCGGCGAGCGACGCACCGTGTGCGCTTATATCATCCGAGTCGAGCACCACGTTCGCCACTTATTACGGGCTAATGTCGCCGGCGAATCTCGGAAAAACGATGGCGCAATTGTAATTGCCGCCTACCACGGCGATCCCTTCGACTTTCTTGACAGCTCGCATGTTAATTGCCTTAATTACCGCGACGGGACTGCGCCACGGCTGCCGGAAAACCGACACGGAATTCACGGAAAAGTCCCATGAATATTTACGATCGCTTCATTCGTGGTCCAAGTTTCGATTCCTGCCTCTTCGGTCTCTTTCTCTCATCGCTTCTTCCTCCTCGATCCGCATACTCGCCCAACCCGTTCCATCTTTCGCTCCGGGAAGTTTCTGCCTGTCTGCGTCAATTATTTATGAGGACTCGCGAAGTCAAAAATCGCTTTTGTAGCGACCCGGCGCGCGACCGATGTATATTCAGCGGGGCTCTTTATTTATTCGCGGATTCAAACACGGCGCGAATCGACCGGGAAGATTCCGCCGTTTCAAAAGGAAGAGGTCCGCCGCGGAATAATCAGATGTGATCCCTCACGCGAAATATAAACAGGGATCTCACAGTGCCCGCGTGGGCGCTTTTGATAGTTCCGTGGTTCGCGTGGAAACTGCAGTTTTCAACGGCAGAAACTCGCGGTCACTCGCGAGAGGTGAAGAAGCGATTGCGAGGGAGAAGTCGTAAGGCAGGTGTCGCGCGGAAATGGAACTGAGAATGAAGTTTGAAACTCGTCGGGAAGTGGAAGTTAAAAAAGCAGCGACGGAAGGCGACTTTAAGGTTACATCCTGCAGGATTCATAAATTCAACGCCGCGAGAGCCGCGAATGTGTCGGGAGGTGTGTCCCCTTTCGCATTAGTGTCCGAACTTTCGCGCGTTCCTCATATATTAATCGAACGCCAAGAGATTTCAGATTTCTCCATTCGACCGCGCGCACGCTTCTTCGTCTCTATCGTATATAAAGGCGCGCGCTGTGCTTTAATAATACCTTCGCGTTTACTTTGAGCCAAAATTCATCATTCTTCTGATCGTTCTCTTCGCGTTTGGCTATAAGGTACATCCGGAAAAAAGAATTCTACTTACAAGGCGTAATTTCCTTTAAACTTTTAATATAGAATATATATATAGAAGAGAATTACGGAAATTGTACCGGTCTCCTAAATCGTACTTGATTTTTTTTTTAATACACGCACAAAATTAAATAAAATCTGAGAATTGTGTGTTTATGTTTCTCATTGCTCATTTATTTCTCATTTTTACCTTTCTCTTTCCCGTTAGAGATGTCATATTTTATAATAATAAAGAAATTGATGAGATATAATTTAGTATGATTTCAGCAATTCTCCCATGTGTTCCATGTTGAAAGTTTAAATATTTAAAGATGAAAACCATAGAAATGTTCAGAGTTACATACGTGCCCGGGCAATGATACTTTTACCTTAATACGACGCGAAATGACACGATACGGTGTGCTAAGCTGTCAAAATGACAGATTAGCTGAATAATCAGCAATCACAATGTACACACGTACATTCAGGTACAACGGAAAGGCTGAATCAACGCATTTGCGATATCACCGACGTCGCCGTGACGACAGATCGGTCGTGAGGTTCCTACGAGGAGCATTGGCGCATCTCGAGCGAAAATTCGCTCGTAAAGCCGGGGAAGAGGACACGGCAGGAAAAAGAAAACGAAGACGAAGCTGCCCGTAACCCGGTGCATAACCGAACTTTTAAACTCCGACACTTAACAAACGGAATCGCGCCATAAATCCCGAGACGCGCAGTAGTCGCCCGTCCGTTTGGACGGCGAATATCTTCGAAGAAGCTTATTTTACGCTCCTCGAGTTTCTACGTACCGTCGCCGGAGGGGCAAGGTCGTAAAACGCGTTATTACAATTCCCGTAGCCGAGCACGCCATCCACGACAAATTCGTTCCGTTCATCCAGCGACGCGATTACTCTTGAATCCGCGCGATGCTGCGTATGGCCAAACTCCCGATGCGACACAGTTCGCGGCTTGCAAGAGCACTGCGATCTGTACGACCGCGTCTTAAGTGTCTGAAACCAGCTTAACTTTTTGTAGTGGTTTCACTGTGAGATCATCTATATACAGTGTTAAGTATTTCACAATTTTCTCCTTCGCTTGCTCCCCCGTCTCTCGACTTCACAACGATTAAACTCGTAATGAAACAATAGGTGTCACACGACATGCCTGATCACGACTCGCGTCACGGTTCCGTTTGCAGTCGTTGCGACACGTTCCGCGTATTCCGCATCTCCATTTACTCCGCGGCTTTACGACCACTTTTACGGGGGTGCGATCGATGCGCACGGATGCGTGCGGCATGACGCGCTTCCTCCGCGATCCGCAAGCAAAAATTATTCTCGAACTTCGTTAACGTTTTTAGTTCAACGACGTTAGCGTTCGACGTGAACTCGCAGCCGATGATGTAGACGAACTTATCTGCGGAACTTAAAATACTATTACGTCGCATTCAGTTTCGAAAACGGTAACGGGAGGAATAGAGAGAGAGAGAGAGAGAGAGAGAGAGAGAGAGAGAGAGAAATGTTGCTCATATGTTCCGCGTCGAGAGAAAACCGCATTCTTTATCACCGGCTCGTCTTATCGTTTAGTACCGAGCAGGCTTGCAGGGAGCTTTAAGGAGAGCAGGTCAACGACCCGAGAGCCCTAATGAATCATGGGTGTTAATGAGTGTCGCAAGAAACTCGCCGACAGAGGCGGCCACCGCCATCATCGTTCTCTTTTTTTGAGCAGCTGTGCACATCTCGACAGGTGCATCCTGGCGGAGAGTAACTTTACGGCGCTTTTACGGAAGACTCGTCAGGCTATCTTGCCAAGTAATAAGGACATCGCGACACCTTTCAACCTCGCCACACGTAGCTGACCCCTTCCCCCTTCTTCCCATTTGCTCCACGGAACCTCCGAGCTTTCGTTCGCTATTTACGCCGAGTTCTTTTTTCCACGTTACCAGCTCTTAGCCCGGGGCGTTCTTCAGCATATAAATGACAGCCGTCCATGTAAGAGGCAACGCTTCCATGTACGCGTCCACAGAAGCGAGTTTCGAGCCATCAATTTTCCTTTCATTCGCGAAACCTACGGCTTCAGCCGCAATTCGTTAGGGGCTTGCGAAAGTTGGTCGGATTTTTAGTCGTATCTCTTTTATTAATAACTAACTTAAATTACTCGACGTTGCTTCTCACATCTAGAATATCCGAACATGCGTCTGTGTTTCGCAATTTCACCTTGTCGTTTAAGGATTAACTCAAATATCGGAAAAATCAATAATCGAAATTAATCTCTCAATCGTCACATATAAAACTCAATTATTAATCAAACTGTACGACTGATTGTACACTGATTAATAATTGATTCTATCGACACAATCCGACAAATTTTCGCAAAGTCGATCTGACGTGCCTTTCCCGAAGTCATCGTAAAATCGGCACACGGGACCAATTCAAGTCTCCCTTGATGGCCACTTTGCGACTCCGCTGTCGATTCTGGTCTAAATCGTATCTTAAGACGAGTAGCAGTTGCGCGATCGACGCTATCGACTGCGGCAGCGCGCAGTGAAATTGCCGGCGCAATCCGGGGAATCCCCCGGGAGCATTTGACAAGTCCTCCATATGTGCGCGGCACATTTGGAGGCGTAATTAAAATGGGAAAAATCGCATGCACGGGCGCTGCGTGCGCTTTACGAGATCCGGCGGATAATTAAAGCGGCAAAACTGCTCGCGTGCACGCTCGCCGATGGAGGATCTCAAATGGAGCATTAATCATTTCGCGTCGCGCGACCAATCTAAAATCAGACTGACAAATATGCGTCCGCGCACGATCGTGCTTTTTATTGAATCCGGTGCATTTAATATTCAATTAACGGCCAAGGGAGAGTCGGCGCGAGCGCGAAATAAAGCCGCATTTAGATCGATCAAATAGTCGAGCGCATGGCAGGCGATCACTTCGATTATTCATACGCGCTGCTTCCGCGAATGTCGCGCTGAAAAATGGCCTCGCAGTTACAAGGAACTGCAAGTGACAATTGCTACGTCGAAATTTTTATTCCACTTTTGATCTTAGTATCACTCAATGCCTATTTTCGTACTCTATCCCTCTTGATTCTATTTAACCCGCTAGCTTTGCCGAGAAATCCTCTTGAGAACCTACAAGTAGCATTTGGTGCTTTCACTGCTATTTAGAGGCGCCAAGTAGAATTTCAGTTTCCATGGGTGTTACACACACTGATCCTTCGGAACATACAGATGTTGGAAAGTTCAGGTTCAAAGTATACGAGGATTTCGTTGTCGAAATGAAAATTTAGTATATCGGATTATAATTCGGTTAAAATGGGATTAACCAGGTGTTTAGTAATTGCAACGAGAAAATTTGCTGCTACATGCGTTTTGCTTTCTCGATAATACATGTACTTGGCACAAGTGAGAAAACATGTAATGCCAACCAAATCGTACGTATCAAATATTTCGGTTCCACAAGTACAGAGATAATTGTTTCAGTGTAGGGCTAAAGTTTTCGCCGTATTTCAGAATGCTCGAAAATATTTAGAGTTCGCCGAGACGAACGGAGGGCGGCTGCGATCGTCGCACTCGATGATTAATTAACGCGGCCGGCGCGACCGTAAGTGATGCTTGGCGAATCGTTATCTATGATACGGCGATATGTGCGTAGTGCACACCGGGTTTGGAGGCCGCTGGCGTAGCTTCGCCAATTTCGCGGTTTCGACACGCCCGCACCCGCGGTTCCGAGATATCGATATTGCGGTCGAGTGTCCAATTTGCGAGTGTCGACGAATCCGCTGATTTACGGACGACAGCAGCTGCCGGAGAGGATAATCCACTTCTGAGGAAAGCTTTACGTCGGCGGAAGCGGGATTTAAATCGGTCGGGTGTTTATGGCCGCGATATGCGAAGCGGCGTACGCCGCGGATCGTCCTTCGTACTTTCGTCGAAAATAAGTATGATGTATTCGCTATAATAAAGGACTATGTGAGCCTAATGCAGACAGTGATGCACAACATGTACTCTCCGCGGGGAGAATATTTTGGTCGGATTAACCAAATATCTGGGGAAATGTGGACGAATCGGAATTCCGGTTGAACTTAACAGAATTCTGCTCAGCAAGATTTCTGACTCTAACCAGAACTTGCAACTGTCCAAGTTGTATCGGTTAACCGGTTAACCACACGGAAAAAAAAGATTTAGAGTTGAATTAACCGAATATCTGGTCGAATATAAACGATCCAGAAATTCCGATCGAAGTAACCCGAATTCTGTTTAAGTTAA
>NW_022639476.1:1265217-1266803 GCF_010583005.1 Odontomachus brunneus
ATCAGTAAAATCAACTATTTCTTTAGAACTATTGTTATATATGATATACTTCGATCGGAATTTCTGGATCGTTTATATTCGGCCAGATATTCGGTTAATTCGATCAAACCTTTTTTTCTGTGCAGTACTCTTGTTTGATTGAAATTTGTTAATTGAATGAAATTCTGGTAACTTCAACCAGAATTTTCTGATTCGTTCATATTTAACGTTTGGTGTTAATCCAACCAAATTTGTTTTCTATATAAGTAAAAATAACGTTCTCGGTCACATTGCGGACCACCCTTCAGTTTTGTCTAACACAAATTCGTATAAATCAAGACAGCAATGCTCAACCGTTATAACATTTTATTGCAATAATCGTAGCATAACAGATCTTAATAAATATTAAAGATTCAAACATATTTCTTTAATATTTATTATAAGATCTGTTAATAAATAACTATTATATACATTGCGTGATGAAGTCATTGCAAATCCAAGTGTGTCGTTTTGATTAAATCTCCTTTTACACATTTCTAACATTTCAAGTCATGTCATTTAACATGTTCACACGCATTAAATTATAATTTACACGTCTTATAATTTACACGTGTTAAATGACGTATGAACTCAAAACCGCAAGAAAAATCTTTTATAATACATCCGTATTAATAACACGTCTGCCGGATAATATTCTTTTCTTTTATATACTAATGTCGAATATATATTTATGCACAATGCGAGTTCACCTCGATCGATTAACCACCCGTACTTTCGGAAGAATGTAACGCGCAAGCGCCATTAGTTTTCACCTTCGAGAACTATTAATCGTAACAAATTCCGTGCTCGATAAAGCTGTCTTAGGTTGGAAGGAAAATAATTTTAATGAGATCGTCACGGCTCAACGAGCCGGACCGGATAACGTTCGATTATCGGAATGGAAAGGATTCACGCTGTTGACGCGGAAAGATTTATGTCCCCGCGTCGGTGCATGATTTATGCCCGCGCTGTTCCGCGTGGTTTAGAAGTGATAATGTCTGCGATCAATTGTCGTCACTTGATTAAAATTGCAGTATAGATAAAAATAAACGCCGCGTGTGTACAACAGAATATGAGACTGGAATAAACCTCCTTGCGATAAAGCCAATCGTGCTAAGAGTGGCTTTAATCAATTTGAAAACAGCTATTCTAAAATTACTCGACCCGGATATATGTATCAAATGATAGTATAAAAGTAGCAAAGCTTATATTACGTAAAGAGAAAATATAAAAAGAAACCAACATAATTGAGCACGTAAGGTTCTCGTTGCTTGCACAACAGCAACAATCGATTATTCCCAGGCGCAGTCGCCTCATAACTCACGTTCCGAGACATTTTTGCAATTGGAGATGCAACGGTATGCATCAACCAACGCAACCATTGGACAATTATCAATTATCGCCTCGTGCATTTAAGTATTTATCCGTGGCTTTATACGAGACGACTTAGCAGCGGAGTTAAAATTCTTCAAGCCAGAGTTAGGATCAATTAGTAAAGTTAGTAGAGGGAATTAGTTCGCAATTTGTAGAGAGAATATAAGTGAATGAATAAGAGAAAGAGAGAGAAG
>NW_022639476.1:1266813-1271072 GCF_010583005.1 Odontomachus brunneus
TAAAGTTAGTAGAGGGAATTAGTTCGCAATTTGTAGAGAGAATATAAGTGAATGAATAAGAGAAAGAGAGAGAAGCAGCGTGCTCATTTCAGTTTTCGCGAGCTCCTCTCTCTCTCTCTCTCTCTCACACACACACATTCCTACTAGAGTTTCTCTCTCACTTCCAGCCACGTCAGCCCTAAAAATAACAAACAGGATGCAAACCAATCCGGAGTCATCATGCTTTGTCCTAACTCTGACTAGAGGAACTCTAAACGAAATTAACAACTGAGAGCCGCCGTCGCAACGTCCGGTCGTAGTCGGCATAACCGCACAGACTCCCCATTGTAATCGAGCGCCGCACTTTAATTGACTATCATAGTCCGCGAGCGTTCGTTATCATCCCCAAAATTAACCCGGTGTACAGTAATCCTCGCGCGCACCCGCGTCCGCCAGTCTGTGCGCGGCCGCGTGCGTCTACGTGTTTGAGCTTTACCGCTGTCGGCACGATATTGACATGTACTACTGTCGCTTCCTAATTGACTACCACTACTCGCGCGCCGCGTATACGTGTGCGTTCGCGTAATCCGTGGTGTTGTTCCATCCGCCGTATACGCTCACACAGCACGGCGCGCCAGTCGCTAGTTAACGAAAGCGTGATCGTCGCAAAAGTGCATTCACCCGTGCGATTTGCGCCGTAGGCGTCGCCAAAAGACGGGAGAGAATGGCTAGCGTTTCGCCAAACAATAAAGCGAAGATTTACTTACCCTTTTTCATCGACTAAATTAATCTTTTAATGCAATTAACCCCGCATCGATGTGTATCGAGGGATATTAATATATTCTAATATTTAATTTCCTTTGATTAATAACTCAAAATTTTACGTGATTATTCATGAAATAGCAGGGAAATTGTGTTCAGTTTAATGAATTCTACAATAAAGCACATAATGAGCGCAACGAGTGTATCAATAACTCCGGATCTTCTGCATAGTAATTTATACTAAAAAAATCTCAATATAGTTCAGATTTGCAAAAACATGTAAAAACAAATATCACTTTAGCGTAATTTTTACCACAAGACTTTCTCCGTGTATAAATTTGCATACACGATGTTGCGAATCTTCTGCGACTAGTTGTCAGCGAAATACTTTTACACCCTCTCTATTCTCATGTTTGTTTTTGTATCATTATATTATTCGCACCAATTTCTCGGCATGTTTCGATTTCCGCGCCTATCGCGAAGCCTGACGCGCAAGACTTATCGTCACGGTATTTCTTCCATGAAAAGCAACGAATAAGTTACAGATTCATCGCGCGTCCGCGAATCGCGTAATCGCGCGGGCGTCAGAGTCGTGTAAAAACGATAAATCCGAGCATTGTCTTCGTACGTTGGAAAGCCATTATCGACTGCCATTACTCGTGGGGCTAAATGGCTCCGAACTAGAAGGAATTCGATCGCCGGGCGCAATTCGATACCTGAGAAACGCCACGGAGGAAATCTCGCGTTCCTTGAATCGTTAAGCTTCATCGTTAACCTCGCTCGGCTGGACTCTGAATCACGGCTCTGTCAGTTTCACGATGACCGGCATATCGAGCTATCTTGTAAACCGATATCTCCGTTAACATCACTGATCCTCCTTCCGAACGAGGATAAAACAAGCGGCCGTACTCCTCATTCGCGAATGACTCAGGTATCAAAAGATTATAAAATGAGGAAAAAACAGAATCGCGAAATACAGAGGAATTTTTCCATAGAGACGGGACAATTTCAAAACATATATTAACTCTGTAATATAATGAATATATTATCTATGCATAGAAACATATTTTTAACAAAATAATTATCTATGCATATAATAATTATCTATGAATATATTATCTATGCATAAAAATATATTTTTAACAAAAATACACTGGACGGAGATTGTTGCGTCTCTCTCTTCTCTGTCTCTCTCCATTCCTCTATTTCTCTCCCTTCACTTTGGTAGTGTAAGAACGTGTCGTACCCATTTATCGGACGTCGCATTCATTTGCGGACGGCTACTGCAGAGTTTTTAATTAAAAATCGACGGCCGACGTTCCTTCGGTCGCGACGACTATAACAGAAGACCGCGCATGATATTGTCGAGTCCGCTACGCTTGTCGGCAGTCCCTGCCTTCCGAATGACAGAGACAAGGACAACAAAGTTTTTAATTAAAAATTAGTGTGGCCTTTGAGCCGTTGATCTGCCATGTCGCCAAAAATTGCGTAACCAAGCGCTTTCATAGTTCTACCTCTTTGATGAATTCCCCTTTGCAGATCTAACTGACCTGCACGACGATTTTAACCGAGAACCAAAATTATTTTTTCCCTTTTTCTTACCTTAAAAATATCACGGATCAAATTCGTGTTTTGCCACAAAAGAAATTTCTTTCTCTTCACCACGATCCGTCTAAATATTTTTGTAACTCACAAAATATTCTATATGTAAATTTTCACGGTAAATTTTGTATATTACTTATTATTTAATAGTTCACTATTTAAAAAATTATTTTTATTGTTCAATTAAATCACGTAAATTTTACAGCTGCATCTTCGAGTCGCGTCTTTAATCGGCGAATAATTGAAATTAGAAATCCCGAAGAAGAATCCCGGCGTCTTTTTCGCGATAGATCCAATCGAGCTTCCTAAAAGTCGATCGTTATCCCGTCGAAAACCGTCACGCTTTCGGACGCTCGTTCCTGACTCGTCGACTCGGCAAGATCGACGTGCATCCTTCCAGATCGGACAGATCGATTGTTCGGACCCTTGCCGAATATTCGAGCGGGTCAGAGCGTCGCGATATCAATCGGGTCCATCGTGCGATGAGACAAGCAGCTGAAAGAGGAAAGAGTGCGCCGGCTGATATCGCGCCGATCCATCGCACACGTTGCAGAATTCATATCGCGAGACCGCGATTGATCCGTCTCGGCGAATCGGAGATCTCTTCCGAGATCTCCCTCATTTCCTATCGTTGTCCTCGTCGCGCTGTAACCATTCACTCCCTTCTAAACTTTATTTCGTCCCTCCCTCCTCTCCCGATTTCTTCCCCAAGCGTGGCAGTTCGAAACGCGAACATATGATACGATACGCTAGAATACGGCACAGTTCCGTGGTATATGAAGGATTTCATTTCCCCAGCACGACTGCTACTCCGATAATCATGTTGCGCAGTGCCGTTCGTCATACACGGAATAATTTAAAGCCATTCGTCTCGAGTATTCCTTTTAAAGGGAGACTCACCCAAAAATACATAATCTTATCCTTAGCGGAATCTTCTTACATGTAGCCTCGAGAGGATTCTTCGAAAACCATATGGAAAATATTCTAAACACAATACTCTTAAAAATTAGGGGAATTTCGTCTTTTATCTTCTATATAAATTTTTTTTTCGATTTTACTATGTTTCTCATAGTGCTGAAATAGACTGTCATTGAGGCCTATCTTGCTAAGAGCTATAGTAAATTTCACTGGAAAACAGATTTCGCTGGGAACGTAGCAAAATTCTTAATAACTCATTTCAGTTCCTGAAACATGAATAGAGTGTATGTGAAATGAAGAGATAATATAAATTACTGCAGAATGTCGACCTATTTTCCTCGGTTACGAAATTCAGTAATTTTCACTGTGAAATTCTCTCAGTGTAACTAATTAGGGCAATATTCACAGTAGATTTTCGTGATTAATAGTCAAATTAAAAAAGGAAATATATTGCTTCAATAAACATATTTCTGCTTAGAATATGGGATTAACATAGAAAGTAACACTTTGCAAAGTGTTACTTAAAGTTCTTTTTTTTTATTAGAATATTTTTTGGTGATTTTAGAAGAATCCTTTTGAAAAGCTAATATATGAGGATTCTACCGAGAATAAGATTATATTTTTTTGAGTGTTACAACGAACATACGGAGTGCAGTCGTATGATTTCACATTCGAGATATAATGTACCGCACGTTATTCTAGACCTCAATTTCCAAGACAAGATACTTGTCCAACGAGTATTTGTTGACTCCCAAGTGTATTTTTCCTTCCCCTGTTGTTCCTGCTTCTCTTCTTCTCCGTCTTCGTCTGAATGTTTAATCTATCTTTCTACACCGCAAGATTTCCATCTTGTCCATACAGCTCCGCTTGTTCTTATTGTTTCTCCACTTCGCCGTTTCTCACACGGTTTCCTTCGACTTCGTTCGCCAAACTCTCGTTGCGTTCCTCGACATGCCGCTCTCTCTCTCTCTCTCTCTCTCTCTCTCTCTCTCTCTCTC
>NW_022639476.1:1272992-1296380 GCF_010583005.1 Odontomachus brunneus
TCTCTCTCTCTCTCTCTCTCTCTCTCTCTCTCTCTCTCTCTCTCGTCCTTCCTTCCTCTCACACTGCATCTTCTTCGCCGGTCTGCGTGCACACGCGCTTTTTCGTCGACATTTCTTACTTTGTCGACATTCATCTTCTTTCCTTTCCTTTCCTTTCCTTCCCTGCCTTGCCCTGCCCTGCCCTGCCCCCCGACGCATTTCGTCTTCTCCGCCTTCTCCGCCTTTTCCGTTGCCCCTATTACATTCTTCTTCGTCCCCGTTTCTCGTAACTTCCAAGTGAATTCCCTTCTCGCCGCCGCCGCCGCCGCCGCGCCGGTTTAAATTTAAGCTTCCTTAGACGGTCTCGCGCACACGCTCTTCTGATATTGCTCGCTATGCGTCACCTCTTTGCCGAATAATTTTAATAAGCTATTATCGCGCGTTTGCCCTCTTTTTTCAACTTTACATCCTGCAGGCACCCTAGGCGCGCGTTCCTCGTGAAATATTCCCTCGTGAAGTAAAAAAATATAGTTTCCGCGTATAATCCGTTAGATGCGAAAGAACGAAGTTGACATTTTATACTTTCAATCTACATCGCTTTTCTCGAAAGCTCTGCAGAGTCCACCTCAACTCCCTCGACGAACTGTTTGTCTTAAAGGGGTTATAATACTTTCATCCCTTCCCCGTACTCAAATCAGATTTTCTCGCGGAACAATAAATTTTTCGCTCACTCACACCTGACACACTGTCCCGCTCGGTCTTCTCTACTGTCCCACTTTATCTTTCTCCGTTATTTCCGCTTTTTTCATTTGCGCTCTTCTCGCCCTCCTTATCGAGACTTTTCGCTGGGCAAGAACTTTGATGAATCGAATTCGCTCGGAGTGGTGGTGGCCCACGCAAGCTCTACGGGGTGTCCGAACGAACAATGGCCGCTATCCGAACGCCAGGCCTTAGCCCGGGACGATCGAGATGCTGCCGACGATGGACCGTCGTTATCTATCCATCGCCGAAGAGAAAAGAGTTTCATTATCGAACAAATAACACCAAGGACTGCTACGAATGGCTACGCCGAGTACGTCGGCGTGGGATTTTGGAGCCTGCAGTTTGTCTTTGGCACATTTTCACATTATGTATTCGTGATCAATTTTTTTCTTTTTTTTTTTTGAAATGTTCTTTATCCAGATGTTTCCATTGATCTCGAGTTATTCCATTTGGTAAATCTTCTCCCTTTGTCTCTTTGTCCCGATTGCCAGGATTAAAACTCTGGGATGTTTTCGAAGCGGACGGGAGGTTTCACATCTGCCAATTCTGCCGACAGAATTCTATCGAATTCGTCAACGCGGTTGGGAAGGATTCTGTATATTATCCATGCGTTACATGAGAAGACGAGCAGTCGGCGCGGAATTTTCTATGCGCGGTGCAATGTCGTTTTTCATATTTCCAATGGCGTGTTGTTATCGGGAGGGCACCCCAGAGGCGTAGAGAATAAATACGGCGCGAGACAATTCAATACAGAGGTCCGTTCGCGGTTTGCGCGTAACCGGATACACGCGCGCGTGTTCGGCAAAAAAAATGTCAGCGCGATTCGAGTGTTCCCGCAGAAATGAAAATGCCCGACGCGGCTCGATAATTGCCTGCCGCGTTTGCTAGGTGCGCGAGAACGCGCCCGCGCATCCGCGCGATCGCTTTATCGAGGCGAGATCGCGAGCACGATCGGAAACCGCTAACCAATCATCCGGGCAATTTCGCTCGATCGGACAACGCACGGAAAATACAACGCGCCGCGCGCGTGAGCGACGTTTAAAAATCCATTTCGGGAAAAAATACCAATAGGCCTGCTCTCGCAGAATAGGAGGAAGGGACGAAAGACAGGAAAAGAGAGAGGGAAATAAACAAACGTCAAGGAACCGTCTACAATGTGGTCGCAGTTGCGTTTTAAAATCTGGTCCGCGAATCGATCGTGCGACTATTTCCTTCGCGCAAACTCGTGAAAAATGAAGTCTTATTGAATTCAATGAAACTTTCCATTTTTCACGAATTCACGCGAAGGAAATAGACACATGATCGATTCGCAGACTAGTACTACGATTTCAAAATGTAGCCGTGACCGCCTTGTAGATCCTTAAGACGAGCCACTTTATGGCGCCACGGAGAAGCTTCACAGACCTGTACAGATGGACTACTTTTGTGGTGCTACAGAGAAGTGCTGCAAAGTGAGATATATATATATATATATATATATATATATATATATATATATATATATATATATAAAGGCACAAACCTGTCACAAGATCGGAAGAACACGGGACGCACACAAAGTTTCAGCGCAACGTAAAATCCTTGTGTCTTTGTGTTCCATGTTCTTCCGGTTTTATGACAGATTTTTAAACTTTTACGTATATCACTCTGAAGCGCTTCTCTGTGGCGCCACAAGAGTAAAGCCTGTAGTCTGTATAGATTTGTGGCGCCACAAAGTGTCCGTTCAAGCCCTGAAAACAAAGCGAGCGAACGCGGATATCCGTGGCGTTAAGCTAGAATTACACGATGAACGATTTCATGCCTTCTTACATGCATACTGATCGGCAATCCGATTCACTGCACAAATCGCTATCATGGATTGAAAGATCTATACAGTGAACTGAGTGCCGGTCAGCATGCATGCCAGAAGGCATGAAATCGTGCGTCGCGTGTTTCCAACTTTACATCGGCGGATCAAGTCGTCGACTGCACACGAAGATACGGCAATGTGGGTCAACGTTGTATACGGCGAAAAATATGAAAATTCATACACGAAAATAAAATAAAATAAAATTTGAGCAAGTGGGCGCACGTTGGCATGCATATTTCACGTTAAGCTAGAATCACATGATGCACAATTTCATACTTTCTGATATGCATGCTGACCGGCACGTTTAAAGCTGGAATCGCACGATTTCATGCCTCCTTATATCCATGCCAATCGGCAGTTCAGTTCACTGTATAAATCGCTAACATGCATTAAAAGATTTATACAGTGAACTGAACTGCTAGTCTCAGCATACGTGTCGGACTATAAAGGTGAACATATAGAAATTTCTTCTAGTAAAAAGAACATTCAAGTTAACATATTTTCATTTAACTCAAAGGAAAAGATCTTGAATAATATCTAGTAAATCTCTGATTAATAGCCCACTTCGTTAGAAGAAAAATACTTATTCGGCAAGAATTTTGCCTTAGAATGTTACAGAAAATGGAGCACCCTAGAGCAACTAGAGCTCTTCTTTTGGGATATTTCCCTTCTGACCTCAGAATCCTTTTGAGGCCACGTATAAGAGAATTTCACTCACGACAAGATTCTATTTTTTCGGGTACATTTAATTAGGAACAATTCTCAGAGATCCACAGAGAGTTTCTTCTCTCGATGGGCAAAAGGCTCGGAAGGATTCCGAGCAAGCGACTCGTACGCTTCGAATGCACGTGCGAAGGAACACCCTCTCCCGCGATGAGAGGAGGTTGGATGCGGTTGCTGCACGAGGACGCACGTATTCCGCGAATTTCGAAGCGCGGCTGCATCGCCGGGTTGCATCGTCGGGCTGCATATTGCGTGTCGCCGCATGCACGTGCGTTTATATCGAGCGTGCTGCCAACACGTGCGCGCAATCCGGTGAAGCACGCGCGCGCACGGTGTATGCCGATGTAAGATTTATTTCGAGATTATGCTCTGTCCCGGGATGTCGCGTTGCCTGGTGCGCGCCCGACGATCGTGTTCGCCGACGTAATCAACGGCTCCGCCGCTGATATGAATATCACAATCGCGACCGCATTGTAATCCCGCGGCGTGACGCGATCGTAGATTCCACACTCGCAGTCGCTCGAAAGGAGACAGAACGCGACGAGACGAAACGGCGAACGTGAGTTACCGCGGGAATTCGCGACGCGCCGTCTTTAGCCCCCTTGCTCTTTTTCCGTGAGTCATCGTCCACATTCCGGCGACAGCACGACGAAATGTGTACACCCCGATGAGTATTCCGATAATATAATAACGACACACCGTACTCACACTTGCGCCTCGTCCCGCTCGTTTCTCGCATTTTCTCGCGCCAGACTCGCGATTTAATTTAGTCTTCGATTTTCTTGTTGCTATTCAATCAAGAGGCCGGTGTAAACCGTTGCTACGATCATCGGGCGTGTTTTCCTTCGATTATCTCTGGTCGAACGGTTGGGAAGAAAACGAAAGAGCTATTCGTACTTGCTAGTTGATTTCTCGCGGGGGAGCCCAGACTTGGTGTTTTTACGCTACACGCTACACCGTCGATTTTCCCGTCCATATAATCCGCGTTTTATTAAAGTCACTTTAATTAAAAATCGCTTCCTTCCTTCTGTCTCCCTTTCTCTCTCTGCCACTCACTCAGAGAATAATTCTTTCCTCATTTCGGCGAATCGATACTTCGGGAAATCGAAGAAAAATATTGAGAGAGGAACGCGTATACGTAACGTTTGTCTATCTCTGACGAAACGATCACTCGCGAATCAATGCCACTTTTTATTTGTCGACGTATATCCTCGCGATTCTCATTGGTTGTCTGCCGTGTTGCGAGACTAGATTGAATTAGCCAGCAATTACCATTTCGCAGTGTTACGCGATGGCGATGCACACCGCATACGCAACGTTTGCAATCGAGATTATGTGTGACTGTACCGTTACAAATACACACACGAGATGTTTGCGACAACGGCAGCGAGTTATATTTCATCCGAGAAAAAGAACTCCAGCTGCAAGGTGCTGTTTCCTATAATCCCATGTCCTATATAAGCGAGAATTTTTACTGGGTGTATTCTTTTTATAATGAAGTGAAAATCTACTAAAAATATTATTTCAACTAGTCGAAATAATATCTGATATAATTAGAACTAGTTGGAATAAGCTGACACAATCAAAGATTCCAAAAAATAATATCCAGTAAATATTAATCTACTAGATATCCCGAATTGGAATTTTGATTCTACTTTCAGCCTTACTTCCATGCAACATCATGTTGACGCTAAAGAAGGTGAAAAGAGAAATTCCGGATCAAAGCTAAAGTAAGAGTAAATTGTACCGTTAGAATTAAACTTACTTTGCTAACTTAACTCCTACTGCGTTGTAGAATTCAAGGTTTAACATAGAGCCAACATTTCGACTCGGGATATTATTCCAACGTTTTCCCTTTTGAATCAAGAAAATGTTTACTTGATATTTTTGTATGTTTACTTAAAGATCCTCTTATTGTGTGTTACACGTCATTATTGTACTTTGAGTAATTCTGAAATACATACTTCTTTACCCCTCAAAATGGAGAACACGCGGCAGCGAGTTAGATCTCGAGATTCTCCATTCGAGTTAGATGGAACTTGCAGTATTAATGCGGGACCAAAGTTTCGTCGCGTGCTTGAACAGTATAATTATTGTGTCAGATTGCAAGTCGTTGCTGTGCATGGATATTCGCGAAAATATTTGATCGGAGTATTTATTGACAAGAACCGTGGCTCTCTGCGTTCCTTTGCAATTTCATTCTCGCCGTCATAAAACGCGCATCAGACTGGTTCTACTCTGCTTTATCACTTAAACGTTGACAGGCTTATGCGCGCGGAGTTTCGTTTCAAGGATCACTTTAAGCTCGTTTCTTCGCTGTCAAACATCCAGATTCTATTTACGATGCTATACTACGTAATAACGTTATCCCATTACGCGAGAGCGCAGTTATCGATTGTTGTACTCGTGGCGGCTCAAATATAGCTTAATTCCCAATTCTAGTAAAGCTAATTAATTGAATTGGAAAGCTACTAACGAAATTTCACGTCCGCATTGTAAACGAAATCATCAAGCGATTTACGCAGTCGCGTTATTAAATTAGTTCCGAAATTTGCCGCATGCATTTTTAAACGAATAAATATTTAAAAGTCATCGACGGGGAAATTTCGCATTAATATTAAACGAGGACAGCCTAAATAATCCAGCCCGCCCGCGTTGCTAATTTAACAGCGGAATTTGTGTAACTATAATTAATTAAAACAAATTGAAGAGTTACCGCGCACATTTTACATTCTTCCCGTCCACGTGGCACTGTGAATTAACGGACAAAATTTTAATGAGACGTATTGTACATTATTCATTGTATGCGTACACCTTTTAATGTTTATTCACGTTAATTAATTTTATTTTGTTTCTTATTACACGTTATTCGACCTGAGGAACAATTGTTCAATTACGAGATAGGCGCGCGTATACAAAGAGAATATTGTAGTCTTTCTTTTTTCATATAAACTCTTCTCAACTTTACTATGTTTTCATACAGAGAGAAAAATACTTAAAAAATAAGAAATTTTTATTCAATACATACTAGCGTCATAATTATTTGTATTAATATACATCTTTTTACATTGAAAAAAATAATTCTGTTAAATGAGAAAACATGTTTTCCTAAAATCGTTGCTTGTTGTAAAAGTAATGGTTTATTCTACTTAAACAAAAGAATTTAGATTTAAGGAAATAGATGTTATTACTGTCCACTGCAAATAAATATTTCTTATTTTCCAGATATTTTTCCTCTCAGTGAAGTAGTACAGAAATAGACTGTCAATAAGATCTATCTTTCTGAGGAACACAGTAAATTTCGCTAGAAGCATAGCAAATTTTGCATATCGTAATATTTTACTGTAAAATTTACTCCGTGCACATTCATTAACGAAACATCCAATTCCGCAACCCTATTCTTCCTTTCATTATCGTCATAATCATTTGCGAATTAACTAACTCCCCGTTTACAGAGACGCGTCCAACGTTCGCGACTTCGACACCGGTGATCGATCGGTTTTCGTGACGCGAAAGAGAAGCGCACGCGATAAAAATCCCGCAGTAATGCGGACGCGCGTTACTACGGGCCGGCTCGTGTTTCCGCGCTTTGACTCCACTTCGCCGAAAATGCAGATTTCATTAAACGCCGGTCCGTTTATACCCGCACATTATTGCATCGTGTGCGCGCCGGTATCTGCCGGTTCATAAATAATGCTGTGTCAAAGCGACGTTTATAAATTACCGACGATGTCACGCTCGATACGCTCGCGGCGTTTGTCCTTTTTCCGCGACTGTTCGCGTGCTACGCGGGACGTATTAAAAGAGACTCGACGTAGCTATCATACGCACGTGGACAAGTACACAAGCACCGAATATTCCGCCCAAAAGAATTTATCTTTTATTTATCGGCTACCATTATAGGTTCCAGTCGAACTCAAAGAAACTCAGAGATTCGAATAATGATTTTTGCTCTCCCCGCGAAATAAAAAGCAGGAGTCGACGAGCACCTTACTCAACAATTCGATCTGCCGTTCTGATTGCAGTTGCGCCTATCGCCAGCTTGAAGATGGGCTCCACCTTGAATCCGAAGGACATCAAGGAGGGTTCCGACGTTTACTTCGAGTGCAACGTCAGGGCGAATCCCAGGTCGTACAAGCTGACCTGGTTCCACGAGGTAGGCGCTGCATCGACCACTTCTTTTCCCCTCAAATCGGGAGACCCGCAGTCGTGCACGGTCGTAAATCCTGAATGATTCGGAGGCCGAGAACATAGCACGGTCCGAGTGGGACAACCCTGCATAAAGATATCCTACGATTGCACGTTAAATGCGCGCGACATCTCCCATGTTTACGACGAGGAGAGTATCATCAGATCTGCGCGTTATGCCAAATTCACTGAAAACACTGTGAATTCTAGTGTTATTTTCAAACGCATCAGCGTCGCAATTCTGTTCAAGCTCTTTTTGCACGTTTTTTGCGGTTTTAAATCACGTTATTTAACAGATGTCCAACACGTGTAAATTATAATTTAATACGATCAAACGTAATAAATTGACGTGACTTAAAACGGGTAAAAAGAAATTCAATCGAAATAACGCACTTGGATTTGCAGTGTAATTGCAAATGGTGGATGTGATGATTGTCCCTATCAATTTTTATGAGCTTTGGATATATTGTAGAAAAATTAAAAATGAAAGAACCCATACGGAGAGAATATTATAGCTTTTCTTAAATATAAATTCTCTTCAATTTTGCTATGTTAGTAAAGCCTATCTTGCTAAGGAACATGATAAATTTCTTCAGGAACATGGCAAATTTCTTTTTGCAAAACAACATTTCTCTAAATTAAAAAATAATTCTCTTAATAAAAACGTCAGTCTCTGTAGATAGTATGTATGAAATGAAAGGATGATAAATTATTGCAGAATCCCAATCTGTTCCTCGGTGACAACATTCTAGTAATTTATACTATAAAATTCTCTCTGTGCATTTTTCCACAAGTGCTTCATCGAGCGTTTAGTGGCTAAAAGAGTTTGCCAAAGCTGATTACTTGGTCGAGTATTTGCTTATTTGTTTAATTGCCCAAGGACGCGATTAATTCGTTTCGGACGAGACACACACAGGCGAGGGATCCAGTCACGTCGTTATCGACGGTGGAATCTACAGTTAGTTACAATTGACCTGCCGGTCACAGAGAGAGTTCGTGCGTCTTCAACACCCTTTAACCCGACCCTTTAACCTGCCCTAAATTACGCAATATACATGTCATCGTTGTCGGCGACGAGATGCACGCGCATATCAGCGTTATAGTGTGTGTTGTACGATATTATTTACCGACTGCAATGCGATTTATATTCGCCAATCTAGCCGGTAGTTTTCGCAAATTCCGCTTATTAACAATCCAGCCTCCGGCACGGTATTAGTTCCGAAGGGACAAAAGTGACGAGGTAAATGCGCGCGTGTGTATTTAGCGCGAACGAGCGCGTTTACACACGCACGCACTCACGCATGCACGCACGATTGCAAACGTTCACCGGGTGGAATTTCAGGGACGGTTTTACCGGCTATTTACGCGCGCGTCCTAATGAAATATCCCCTAATTAGTACGCCTATTCCGTCCGGCATTAACATTGCACATCGGGCTCATCTGCCTACAGCGCTATTCGATGCATGCGACGCATTAGGCCGAAATATATTGCGCGAGTCATCATGTCCGCTGGGAATATAAAAATAGGATCACGAAATATCAGTTATCTCGGCATATAGATGGAGAGGAAATGGAGATTGATTGTGCAAAAATACATTGATATCGTGAAAATATAAATTTTCGTCGAGAAACACCAGAGATATCACTAGACTAAATTGTTTGCCGTAACAAGATATTAATGTTATTTTAACGTGGCGGCAAGATAAGAACTGACCCAAGCCAAACGAGATCCTTCGTGTTCTTCTTCGTCAGGTTGGCGTTATCCGACGCGAACGATCGCATTCGCGCCGAAACATCGATATAATTCATTTCTTTCTACTCAAAACCACCCCCCGTGAAAAAAGGACGAAAGCGAACGGCGACGAAGGAAGAAAGACTCCGCCTTCGTCGTTCAAGGCGAACGATCATTCTTGCGGAAGAGCATTGTTTGCGCGATATACCCCTTTTTTCCCATTCACTCAAGACCGATCGTCGAAAGTATCACCGTGCAAATTCGCTTTTATCTTTGGTCACTTGAGGATCGTGGAGTGAAGTTTCTTAAGCGGGATAACGTCTTCCATCATTTTCCGCGCTCTCTTTCCAACCCTCTCCTGATCTATCTCTTTCTATCTTTTTCCCGCTTTCTCTCAATCTACGTCTCTCACTCAAGGTGGCGAAATCCTGCGAGCGTTTCTCGGTTAGCTCGCCAGGTCGTCGAGCGATGCATCGCAGCTGTAAACTGCGTTGCTTCGGGAAAACTGCATCGCTTTTGAAGCGGTAGTCACTGGTTAATCCCCGATGAATCCAAATACCGCGGAGCTTACGACGCGAGCTTACTATCTTCGACCGAGCCAATCCGCCAAATAGATTTATGAGAGATCGCGGCAATACCTTCGCGACAGCACGCTGATCGTTTCGCGCATTCGATCAAGTCCGATAAACAGCACGAATAGCGTGACATGCAAGTATTTTCCGGAAATCTATCCGATACTCGTGAGACATAATTCGCTGTTGTCTTTACGAGAGAAATAGAAAGAGGGCATTGGGAGAAAAACCGTTGCAAAAAATTGACATACCCAGTAACTCGAGAAAGAAGTCCCTCACGACGAGCTCATTCAACGCGTACAAAACCCTACGGGATATCCGCGGAACCTCGAAGTAAGCCGCTTAAGGGTTAACGTAACTCACCTCGACGTAAAGAGATACACATACGGAAGAGGACCACGGCACTTTTTAGGGTAGGAAGTATTTCCCGGCTGTGCTTGCTACTTTTCTCTCTCATTCTCCCTCTTTGGAGCGCTCTCTCTCTCTCTCTCTCTCTCTCTCTCCCTCTCTCTCTTTCTTTAACGCGTACTCTTTAAGTTCGGACAATTTCGCGGATCGTTTGTCTCCGTTCCAGCAGCGCGACGATGTTGCATATTTAAACGAAAAGACGAGCATCCGTCGTACGAGAGGAAGAACGTTGACTGTCCTCTTTAAACTTTTAAGAGGCAGGACGAAGGACCCGGCACAAAGGAGGGCCGTCGCTCTTCTCGCGCGCCCTTACGGAGCGATTTTCTCCCTGGGATAGTGGCGTCGCGAGCGAGTGAACGAGCCGCATGCGCTGGAGGGAACGGGAATTTTTTGAAGAGGCAGGATACCGTAACGCGACTCCGGGGAATTTCAGGCAGAATTTCGCGAATTATTTATCGGCCCGGTCTGCCGTGCCGCCACCCCGAGAACGACGCGACGGCCAGGCGGAAGGAGGTGAGATGAGGAGCAGTGTCGGATAAAAACGATCTAGCGAATCGCGCGAGGAAATCGAGGAGCGACGTTTCGATATCGTTTGTGCGCCGCGCCATCGCGGCTCTCCTTCCGCCGTCTTGAATTCTAGAGGGGAACTTTTAATTGGACAACTTTTACATAGAGGAAACGAGCAGAGCCGGCTGTAATTATTTTGAGTTGAACATCTTCGCGTTTGCAAATACGAAGGAACTCTTTTGCGCGCGGTACGGAGGAAGTAATTATATTAACAAATGAATTGTGCGTTTTAGCGCTGCTTCCTCGCTTAATTTGTCGCGCTTTTCAGCGTTCGATCCTTCTCGCTTTCTTGAAAGTTGGTTTTCAATTATTAACATCCCAAGTAGGAATCTTGATCCAATTTTCGATCTCAATGTTCCATTTAACGCCTACTTTGATGCTCTGAAGTATATATCAACTTCTCCTGATCCCATTTAACCTACTAACTTTGCCGAGGGGATGCTCTTTAGAACCTACAAGTGGCTTTTTGTCCGTTTTCTGCCATTTAGAGGCGCTAAGTAGGACTTCACTTTCCATGTGTATTGAACATAAACTAGTCTTTAAGAATATACAGATGTTACAAAGTTCAGGTCGAAAGTAAAATTTCGATTCGCGATACTTAAGCGCGCTTAACTCTTTGGAACACAGTGATTTCACTGTGAGATCACCTATTACCAAATCATAGCGCTTCAGTCATAGGTTCTGGCGTTTATCCCACTCGCAGGTGAGTTGTGTAACTTTTGCCGTTTTTCCTGATATACAGAGTATCTCACACTCTCCTCCGAGTATTTTGTGGGGACGTAGAACAAATTGAGGTGAACATAAAAGTCCTATACCGTTTTGCGATATTCGCAATAATTATCGAGATATTAATTGTAGAAAACTTGGAAATAATCATGCAGAATATGATAAATGAGTTATAATAGCGACGACTGCCGTCGTGTACTTATATTTTAGATCAAATTGAACAAAAAAGTCCTCTACCATTTTCCAAATAATCACATAAATTTTTAATTATTAATTAAAGAATATTATTGCACGATTTTGCGTGATAATGCACTCATCTTCTTTAATTAATAATTAAGAATCTATGTGATTATTTGGAAAATGGTAGAGGACTTTTTTGTTCAATTTTACCTAAAGTATAAGTACACGACGGCAGTCGTCGCTATTATAACTCATTTATCATATTCTGCATGATTATTTACAAGTTTTCTACAATTAATATCTCGATAATTATTGCGAATATCGCAAAACGGTATAGGACTTTTATGTTCACCTCAACCTGTTCTACGTCACCACAAAATGCCCGGAGGAGAGTGTGAGACATCCTGTATATAGAAAAAACTTATGAACCTGTAACTTTAATTTTGGTATATTATAACCTCAAAAACTTTTTTATTTTTCTTGGTAGTCTCATTATGAGACCTGTGCTTCAAATGGTTAATACATATGGTTGCTCGCGATAATTTAAAAGCTCGATTCGGGTTACCGTGAATTTTCGGGCCACGATTGACTCACTGGGGAGCGGGCAGAGGAGTACTAAGTTCGTCGTTTCCACCGAATGGAATTTTCGCCATGAAGCAAGGACGATTCGGAATGTCTGCAGCCATTCGTGCAGCCGCGAGCGTCGGTGTGCACTCTCGTCGAAATTATTGTAAATTTACGAGCACCCGTTGTCACCTCCCGCCCGCGTTCCTTCCCGCGCGTCCCTCTCGCGCTGCTCGTCGAACCGAACCGATAAATTGCCCACGATTCACCGGTCGCCGTTGGTTTACCAATCCGTAAAAACGTTCGCGCGACAAAAATTTCATTGCGTTCGCCGGATGGTGCACGCACGCACTCGTGCACGGTCAGTAGGATTCGCGTATCGCAAAAATTGTGGCAACTCACTTCTACCAGTGACCGCGTTTTCGACCGCGTCTTCATCCAAAATTCGACATTAATGTGAACCCGATCGGCCAACTCGAAACGCGAGTCGCGAAAAGGAAGCGCGGAAAAAGAAGCGTGGAAATCTATTATTATTATTCTTGTAATTATACATATTTTCCTACGGTTATTATTACTCTACTCTTTTAGAATGGTACTCACTCAAAACGAATGACGATTGACAGTATCACTCAAAGTGATAATGAAATTGCTACTCGAAATCGCAAGAGTGAATGCCTTACTCAAGTTTTTCACTCCATATGTTTCGATTAGAGCGAATGTTTCGATTAGAATGAATGTATTCGCTCTAATAACGTATATGTTCACAAGATTGCGTATATGTCCAGCCATTTCTTACCTATATGTATGTCCTAATCAAGAATTACTAACAATTTTCGACCTAACCTAACCTAACGAATGGAATTTCGCTTTCTAAAAGGACTACTGTTATCATTTTGTGTTACGATTATTATTATATAATAATTCATCGTAATCGCAAATAAAGAAAGGAGGACGAAGGGACACTCCTGTCCCGCTGTGAAACTGAGCCATTTGCTCCTGACGATTCCACAAGCAAAAGCCGACCAGGCTGCGCGCGAATGCAACAAAGTAACAACGGTCGGTGAAGCATCTTCGAAAAAAATCAGCTCGCAGCAATGACAGTGTGCGCGAAATTTGACGAGTGCCCCGGGCGAGAATACGTTTTCCGTGTGCGTGCGTACGCGTGCGGGCGAATAGACGAGCACTCGAGCGTACGACGGCGATTCATTCTGCAAATCGGTTCGCAACTGCCAGCTCACCTGGAAACTGAAAGAGGAGAACACGCGGCGTCGCAGCGCACAAATATTTGGACGCGCCTTTCGCCGGCTTTCACGGCAGCCGGTCGTTCTCGCTTAGCTTCGAACACGCACAATAACGCACACGCAATTACATCGATATAATTCCGGCTTGTTTATGTCGATTGTGTAATGCCCCTTGTACAATCCAGCATTGTTGATCGCAGGTCGATCGCATGCGCGCCGTCGCGTGCGCGCTCTCTTGCGAGTCCGACGTTAATTGTCCCGCCAACAGCGGCGCGGAGTTTCGCGCTCGGGTACAATGGAGAAACGAAAAAAAAAAAAGACTGATCGAGGACGCGCTCCTGACGGCAGATTACCTGGTGGAGTGTGCGGCGAATCGTTCGATTTACGCTCACTCGATCGCCGGGCGAGTTTGCGAGTGTGTGTTTATTCCAGACTTAAACGTAGCGGCTTAATACGCTGGTGTAGCTACAATTGTCATTTTATTTGATATTTCGTTTCCTGCTTTATTTGATATTTCAATATTTCGTTACGTTGTGTGTGTGTCGTTCAGCACGCGCGCCGCGCCGGCCCGGACGGCGCGTTTAAAGGGCCCGGTCGACCGGAATATAAATCCGAAATCGACGAACATGATTATTACGTTAACGTTGTGGCGAGCGTTACATCGCGGCTATGATATAACATCATTACCGTCCGTATTATGAGCGGCGTTTCGCATTTTGCGACGATCGAATGAATATCGAATCGCCGTCAATTAGTGACATCGCGCGTATTTTGGGAACACGAGGCTCTGTTAAACGCCGTAAATAACTCGATACCGACGTATTTCGCTCCGTCGCGAAAATACGATGAAAAATTGCTCGCGCGGCAATGCTGACGAATGCACGTCGGACACGACACATTCGTATTATCGGTATGTATGTACAAGCTGCCCGACGACGCACATAAAACTCCCGTGTGCTTGTAGATCAGGTCGAATTGGATGAAAAATTCATCTGCCACTTTGCGAACAGTCATGTGAAATGTTGAGTTGGTCGTTAAAGATGATCGCGGCGAACGATCGTGATTATTCGTCGAACCTCTTTAGTTAATGATTCAAAATTTCACGTGCTTGTTTGCAGAATAGTGGAAACTATTTTCCCTTCAGTCTGACCTAATCTACATGTACACGAGAGTTCTACATGATCGTCAGACACCTATACATACACATTTATTTCGGGAAGAAACTTTACGAGAGGTATCGCGCGATTTATATTTCGCTGCTGTCTGAATTTAACGCCGCTCGCGTTATACTTCACGGGGCGCGTCGACTCGCGCTTTGTAATTCTTCTCGTGGAGAACGTACGATCGCATCGACGAGGGGATATCTCTGCACTCGGGAGTTCTCCTCGCGAGAAGCAGCCCGGGCGCTAGTCGAAAGTTAAAAAAGGATTTGGCCCGCTCACTTATGCATAACCCGAACGAAAAGCGCAACTTCGCGACGGGATGTACACGCCAGGACGCGCGTACGTGGCGGAAGGGAATGGAACTTATCGTCTCTGTCTTGCGCGCGTCCAAGGGGCTTCGTATATTATAGCCGGTGACGGGGATATATTCCGCGCTCGTCTCGGGACGAGGCACGCGCTCGTATCACCCTCTTCCGACACGAGTACGTATATTTAACATCTAATACGACGGCGAACACGCGAGAATTCACGCGAAAGCGGCTCCGAGACTGGAGAGAGAAAGGAGTAAGGGAGATTGAGGGTAAAAGAGAGAGAGAGAGAGAGGCAAAGAGAGAAGATACTCGTCGTACACGAATCCCACAGGACGGCTGCGTATCTTGGCGATGGCCGTCGAAATGGGAAATTCCATTTACACGAGAGTTTTTGACGTGGGAATAGTTCGCGTTCACAAACGCGTTATTCATCGCGGATTATCCGTTGAAAAATATGGACGGCCCGGTTGCCAGAGTCAAAGTAAATACCGATGGCGATGCACTCCCGATGGTTACCGTAAAGAGGAATGCAATAATTCGGCTTCGTTCGCGAACTCGTGTGAGGCTCATCGACAAACATTCCTTTGACGAGAAATACATTCTCCATATGTGTCTAATAACACTCTCACTGTACTCTTTTGCAGCGAGAGTGTTATCCCGATTAGAAATTCCCTTAATAGTCTTATTTCGGTTGATTCTAATCTGTTATTTGATTTGGTTATGTAATTGTTCTTTGAAAATTGCTTCAAATGAGGTAGTCATATTTTAGTTCAGAGTTAGATATGAGTTTCTCAGTGGGATCGCAAATACAGCGTTACGTACATTATAGGACTTGACTGAAAAATTCAAATCTAACTCTAAATTCAAATCTAAGTATCTCATCTGGAGCAAATTTCATGTAGCGATTATTGATACAAATCATCAATATTACATATATCATAATTTAAGACTAGAAAACTTTGGTCTAACTCTGAGTAATAATTTGAGTATCTCATATGAGATATTAATACAATTTACTAGTTTCAGATATTAATACAATTATTAATACGAGTTCCTGAAATATTAAATTTAAAAAATTGCTTTTTCCAGCTAAATTTACCGTGTTTCTTCGCGAGATGGACCTTACTAACAGTCTATTTCCACGCTATTAGAAATATAATATAAAATCGAGAAGAACTTATATAAAAAAAGGATTACAATATTTTTTCCGTGTGATTGGAATCAAACTGACCAGAAGCATAGGATAACTTTCGGGATTAGACATGCGGAGAGTATTTGTCCGGAACTATGTCATTTTCGCGCTGACCCAGGAACACAAGAACCACGCATGAACGGCGGTATCCGCTGTCTCTCGCACGAAGAGGGTATCGCACCCCCGACACGTATACCATCCTCCGAGAACCGCTCCGCGAACGCTGGGCGGAAGCATACACGGGGCTCGTATTACTCATCTAAAACAAGCGGCGGAACGAGGGAGCGCGTACCTTTTCCCCCGAGGCCACGTGCTACATCCGCCTTCACCCCCGACATTGTTCGCGACTCGGTTTCGTTCGATCTGATCCTCCCGCTGTGTACGCCGATCTCGCAACCCGCAGACGCGCGCAAGTCTCCCCGCGAACATCGTCCATGCGTCCTTCATCCTTCCCGGTCCAAACTAATTTCGGCAAATGGACCGACAGTCCGTGTTCCACCACGCCGCGTTACCGTCGTCGATGTTGCGCGACGTGGCGATCGATTCCCGTTACTTCGAGTAGTACTCATAAAGAAAAAGAGAGAAAGATTGTGTGTGTGTGATATTTAAGAGAAAGAGAGAAGTAAAAGACAGAAAGAAGAGAAATTTGCAGTCTGTAATTAAACAAAATAAAGAATCGCGCGGAATAAATCGACGATGGTCCGGCGGATGTGGTGAAAAGAGGAAGATCAGCATGAAGGAACGATAAAACGTAGAAAAGACGACGGGATTATTCCACAGTGGAGGGAACGCGAGAAGCGCGAGAGAAAGAGGGAGAGAAAGAGAGAGAAAGAGAGGGTCAGACAGGGGAGGAGGACAAGGGAGGAAATAGGAATGGGAGAAGATAGAGGGGGGACAAGTGTACATCGTAAATTCCCTTTGTCCGACCTCCTCGAGCGGACGACAACCCGCAGCGGCCCGCGGTTGTTTCCTCGAGCGCGATCTTCGCCGAGGCGGAAGTGGAGCTGAATGCCAAGACTAAGACAAATTTGTTTATTTGCGACGGGCAACAATGAGAGCCGGCAGCTCCGGCGGGAATTTGACGCGGACGGGGAAACGCGCAGCGCCTGGCGAAAGGACCTGGCGAGGAGGCGATCGTCGGTGTAACGCTTTCATCGCTCGTTTCACGACGAGCGTGAACGTTAGCGTGTTCTGATTTACCGGGACTCTTTCCTGAAGTTCATCGGACTGAGACTCCGAGAAATATTCAATGTTAGAACTACCAAAGCAGTCAAAGAGACGGAATTGTAATTCTTGTAAAAATCACACAAATTTGAAATTTTAATTGGCTTTTAATTGGCGTCGAGTAAAACTAGGAAAAATTAAGTTAATATATTCTTTTCCTTGCATCTTTTCAAAAAACCCTATTACTTCAACTACTCTGATAGAAGTGATTTCGTAAACTCGTTTCCAGGTTAATTTACGAGCAAACTGTCAACATCGCGAACAAATTTGCAAACAAATTCGCAAAAAATTAACTTTGACAGTAATATGCTTATTTTATATATTGAACATATACAGTCCAAAGCTTGATTTAAAATTTATTAAATCACTTATTACACAAGTTGTAACTACTGTCCTTTTGTTTTGATGGTTTTCACGCATAATTCTGAGAGAGAGAGAGTTCGTGGCAGTAAATTAAAGTGAAATTTACACTATATAGTACGTGTGAAAGGTGTTTGGTGTTGCTGTCAGGGCAAGAGAGATCAACCGTAGCATCGGCTGAAGCAGGCTGCCGTGAACTGCTGCGTCATTTGAAAGATGCATTATCGCGCAATCGTGACTAATTCATATTATTCGGACGGCGGGTTCGAGTTCAACGCGATCCCGCAGCGTGAGATTCGTTTTCGTGTGGTTTCCGCGCGCCGGGATCTGTTTCTTTTGACGCTCATGCACTCGGTGTCGTTTGCTTATTCAGGAGGAGGAGCTGCATCACAACGTCACCGCGGGTGTAGTGCTGTCGGACCACTCGTTAGTGCTGCAGAGCATAACTCGAGAGTCCGCCGGAGGGTACACCTGCATGGCCGCGAACGTCGAGGGCCGCGCCAAGTCCAACGTAGTCAATCTCGAGGTTATGTGTAAGTATATTTTACGCGCTTTTGCCCGACGGCGAGAGCGCGAACCCTCGTGAAAGCGTCGTCGCTTAATGGCTCGCCGGCACGGCGCGAGGCCCTCCGCGATGAAATTCTATGACGAGTCGAGTCTTCTCGTCGTCAGTTTCTCAATATTAAGCTATCGCCTCGAGCTCTCTCGTCCGAAGAGGAAGCAGCGCGAGGTCCCGAGTTGATTTAAAAATAAACGATCACTGAACGTTTACCAAACGAGCGCTTATTAATTGGAGGATTTTTAGGTAAAAAAATCCAGCTGCGGCGAAAATCGCACACATTCGATAGTTCTGCTGCTTCCCGATATTCAATCGAGCTCGCTAAAATTTCACGGGAAGAGATCTCGCGAGTTAACATTTAAAAAATATGCTAAACGAGCACTTATTAATCGGAGGATTTATGCTAGGGGATTTAGGTCAGAAATTACAGTTACTGCAAAATTCGCGACTGACGGTTTTCCTCGTTATTTTCCCGACATTAAGCTATCGCTTCAAGTTTGCCGAAATCCGACGAAAAAATAGCGAAAGGCCTCGAGCTGACATTTAAAAGATATACTAAACGAGCGCTTATTAATCGGAGGATTTATACTAGGAAATTTAGGTCAGACATTTCAGCTATGGTAAAAAATACGCGACCGACGGTTTCCTCGTTATTTTCCCGACATTAAGCTATCGTTTCGAGTTTGCAGAAATCCGATGAGAAGATAACGAGATACCTGGAGTTGACATTTAAAAGATATAAGACTAAACGAGCGCTCATTAATTAGGGGTTTTATATTAAGAAATTTAGGTCAAAAATTTGTAATTACTGCAAAACACGCAGACAGACGATTTTCCTCGTTATTTTCCCGATATTAATCCTTTGAGCCATATGTCTTATTTTTCAAGTTTTCAAGTGAAATTTCCTTAAATTTGGCATATGAAGAATTCCGGAGTCGCTAATTACATTTGAAAAAAATTATGACTATAAGGTTTTCAAATAAGCGATCTCGTTTTTAACATTACCCGGAAATAACGACCATTTTCTCAATATGAAAAAACAAATTTTTGCGTTTTTGACAAGAAACTTGAGAAACTTTTTGAGAGGAAATATATCAATGTTTTAATAGTTTACTATAAAAAGTAGGACTTACGGAGAATTTTGAAAAAATATGTAAAATATTGTTAGTTGTTTACAATAAACTGTTAATGCCGTACAAGCGCTCATTAATTGAGAGATCGGAGGATCAGACGAGAAATTTCAGGTGTGATAAGATGGACGCGAGATGGACGATTGCAATTTAGAGAATCCCCGGCTGCTTTCTCCGGTGCCGCCTCGAGGCTGACCATGTGGCGGACCGCTACTACTTGGGCGACGTCGCCGATATTTTACAGCGTATTCGCGCGTCGCATAAATCCTCGCGCTCGGTTTTGCAGTATCGGAAAGTATAAATAAAACGGTTGGTTACATCGGCAGGGACCCGCGGACAGTTATCGATCCTTTATCCGCGTCCCGTGTACCACCCACGGTGTGTACAACGTATAACGCTTATGCAAAGGAGAATCGAGGCAAATCCGGATCCTTTGTCCGACGTGGTGTCCAGCAGTGTTTTACAACGTCGGGATATTTTCCGAAAATTTAGCGACGCTGCGCTGGAAATGGACGACGACGGCGACGCAGCTTCACACCGACGCGGCGGAATGTTATTGCGTGTGTACACACAGAGTAGAGTAGGTTCTTGCCGACTCAACGCTCGCTTCAAAGAGAGCCGCGAAAGAACACGGGAATGCCAAATGTTCCGCTCAAGCAGAACCTTCACCCTTGGCGCCTCGCGAAAGTCCGCAATTACGTACGTTCTCGTTCCGCGCACAGTAATAGAGACACATCGTTTTAATGAACTGCGCGTAAACCGTTCCACGTAGCTGCATATTTCGCCAGCGCGATGTAATTATTAATTAAATCATCTATTAAATCGCGAACCAATCCCGCTGTGCCGTGGGTGCGCGTGAGTGTGTGTGCGTGTGTGTGTCTACACAACGGTAACTTATTTTGCACGTATTTTGGTCAACAAAACACGCATGACTCACATTGTTCGCTACATTATGCCAAATTCAATACGGTGCGTACAAACACTGTCCTTTAATTAATAGTGAACGTTTAGTTACCGTCGCGTTTGGTTATTGTAATGTCCGACATAAAAAAGTGGATAATTTTCCCGCGAAAAAATACACTCGCACCTCGGCCTTTCCAAGGTAATTTCATAATTTAACTTTCATAATCTAATCTTTCAAGCGTTGCAGTTGAATCTCTTCGTGCGAACTTAAAGTGAGAAACATTAGACAGTTCGCGCGAATCTTATAGTAAGAGTTACTGTAGAATTTTATAACCGAGGAATAGATCGACATTCTGCAGTAATTGATTTTTTGTTTCATATATGCTGTTTATATTTCAGCTCATACTGAGGCCCGTATTACTAGTTATTATTTAAAACTCATCTCAAATGAGACATTCAGATCTAAGTTCAAAGTTAGGTGAATTTTTTAATTAAATTGCGATTATAGATGTAAACATTACATATATCATAGGCCAGTATTAATAACCGTCACTTGAAATGTGTCTCATCTAAGATACTAAAATTTTTATTCAGTATTAGATCCAAATTTTCCAATTGAATTACGATACATGTGATATTTATATTTATAATCGCAATTTAATTGAAAAGCTCTCATTTAACTCTAAATCTGAGTATCTGAGTAACTAAAGCAAGTTTCAAACAACAACTATTAATACAAGTCGTAATTCAACTGAGAAACTGGAATCTAATCCTGAACAAAAATTTGAGTATCTCACATGAGATGAGTTTCATGTGGCAACTATTAATACGGGTTTAAAAAATATTATTAAAAAACGTACTATGTTTTCTTAGCGAAATTTGCACATGCCTTAGCATGATAGACTTCGTTGACGGTCTACTTCTGCGCTACTAAAAACTATCAGAGATATAGTAAAATCGAAAAGAATTTCTATAAAAAAGAACTCTGATATCCGCGAACATTTCAGTATCAGCTGGGTACTCACGTGGCCGTGTAAAAATATTTAACTTCCTGTTTTTTGCTCCACCCTCGGCCGATTGTATCTCCGATTGCGTATCTCTCTCACGCGAATTTCCCGCTCGCAACGAAGGACTAATTTATATCGTTATGCCGCAGTCGCGCCCGTTTGCAAGCACGTGCTCAACTCTGGCGGCTGGCGACACCAAAATGCCACCCCGCCCCCGTACAACGTGCCTGAAGAGGTGCACGGCGCCCTCAAGCACGAGACCATAAGTCTGGTCTGCGAGGTCGAGGCCAGCCCTACCACAGTGACCTTCCATTGGACCTTCAACAGCAGCGGCGACCTCAACGACGTTCCGTCCACCAAATACACCAGCCAAGGCACTATCAGCAGGCTTAACTACACCCCGTCCACTGATATGGATTACGGGGTCCTAGGCTGCTGGGCCAGCAACTCGGTCGGCCATTCCAAGCAACCCTGCCTATACCAGGTCATCTCCGCAGGTTCGTGCGAGTTTAGCCCGTACTTTCTTCTCACGACATCAGACTTAACCCTTAACCTGCTTTCCTAAATCTGTCGCGATATATAACTAAAGCCATAAAGATTGACACACTTTCTCTCGATATATTTCGGAAAGCAAACCTCAAATGCAATGAAAACATTACAGGAGAATATTTATCTCTCCAGTGGTGATTTAAAATGATTCATCTCTAGAGTGAGGTTTTTCTTTAAATAAGTACATATTTAGATTTCTTTTCTCTTTACTATTCTTTTTACAAAATTTTCAAAAATGGAATACAAAATAAATCTAATTTTTATTTGCTAATAAATTAAGGAACAGTGCAGTATTGAATTTGATTAATATTTAATTTATTAATATTTGATTTAATTAATATTTTATTTATAAATATTTAATTAGTTTAATTAATAAATCAGGAGTAATATTAATATTAGTATTTTAATATTTTACCACAAAATTTTTCCAGACATATCGTGAGGGATTAATCCTTTCAACATGACAGGTCAAAATCTTCTATTTATCCGTTAAAGATGTAGCGAAATATTTTGTGAAATTTTCTCTGCACAAAAAAAAAAGATTTTAGTAAAAGTTACGTTAAATTTATGTTTCTTGTTACAGAATTTTTTGCATAACTTTTTGCAGCATTTCTGTTTTTAACAAAAATAGTAAATTTGATGATCTATCTGGTATATGATATTATCTGATATATGATATAAAAAACGTATATAACATTTTTAAATATTTAATTTAATTGAATATTTAACTGATTGTTTTAAATATTAAATTTTTAAACATTTTTAACAATTCTTACTATAATATTTTCTCCGTGTAACCTGTTAACGATCTATCAATACAGATCCGCAGTGAGAAATAAGTGTGTCAACTTTTATGGCCCCAATTGTGCATTCAACCTCGGGGCAAATGGCGCGACACACACAACCTCGGATCAATCACGGCGACGAAAACCGATTACTTATCGCGACTCGGTCGAAAAATCGTCTCCGCTTTTACACACCCCGAATTTTCTACGTCGAAGCGTACACGGTTCGTCCCAGAGTTCGTTTGCGTATAACCGGAAATGCTATTAAACTGACGACACGTGTAAAAAAAAGACTGTAACAAAACAGATTTCGTAAACTATCGGTTGTCGGTGTACAGCAAATATTAAACTTGCAGTACGGTTTTAGTTTCTCTTCGAAAAAGAAACAAAAATTGTGTTTTGTGCTGTGAACACCCTCTGAAAATAATTGCACATGTGTTTCGCAGCGCACCGATCCTGTTAATTCACCGTGGACGTATGTACACGCCCGTAACATCTAAATTCCAGCCGATACAAAAATACGTAAAACACGTGTTTGCATAATCAAAGAATTCTCTTCGCAGCGTCGAGGCACGGGACTACTACTTTCCACAAGCGTTTTATCTTCTTTTCTTTTATAAAATAAAATTTAATAATAGACACAAGAGGATCATTCACATCAGTCTCTCTCTCTCTCTCTCTCTCTCTCTCTCTCTCTCTCTCTCTCTCTCTCTC
>NW_022639476.1:1296475-1305954 GCF_010583005.1 Odontomachus brunneus
TCTCTCTCTCTCTCTCTCTCTCTCTCTCTCTCTCTCTCTCTCTCTCTCTCGTTCATCTGTCCACCCGTCCGTCCGTTTCCATTAAAAAATGCCACCCACGCGCTAAAGAATAACGTTTAATTACTGTCCGCGAGTGCAAAAGTTGCGCAGTGCGGCTCGTCCATTTTCCTCATATTCCTACACACGTTCGTCAAAAGAGCTACTCAGGACTAAAAGAATAGTGAAGGGGGCACGTTTTTAATAGATTTAACCGGCGTTACGAAACGCCATGCAAAACAACGCGGCAATATTATCTATTCGGAATACGTATCGTGCCTGATTGCCATTCATTATCAATTATTATGCCCGTTCTGTACTCGTTGCGTATTATTATTGTGCACAAATGTTAATCCATAATTAGTGGCGACGCAACGATTATTGCATCCGGATAATTTAGTAGTTTATAGCGCCATAATTAATAGCATCTTTTAATTAATTTCATAATTAAGTAATACACATCCACAGAACTATTATGAAACTGACCGCCGCCGCATCTACGCATTACAAAGAGATAATATTTAGGTGAACTAATCCTCTCTCAGTTCTTCAAAATTCAATATTGCCGGTTGCATATTTGCAAACATAGGCGAGCCATATCGTATTAAAATTCGAGAACGCGCGAATCCTCCTCTAGGCAGTTCAATCGAGTCCGCTTGCCTCTTGGAGAAAATACTCTCGCCGCGCGTCGTATCCAGCGAAATCCTTCGTCAACTTCAGAGTGGATTAATACGCAATTTCCACGGATGAGCGCGAAAAACCGGAACGTTGCTGACATTTTGCGCTTCGCCACTCGCGCGAAACGTCACGTCTCGCGCGGATACTACGCGAAAATCTGGCGAGAGCGATGGTGAGAATTAAGAAGACGAGTGAAATAAGAATAAGAATAAGAAAGAAGAAGAGAAAAAGGGAGAAGAGAGAGAGAGAGAGAGAGAGAGAGAGAGGAGGGGAGAAAGAGAGATGCAACGTTGCACGAGAAGCGCCACGTCGAAATTCGCTGGCGCGGGTTGCGCGTTTTTTTGCGGGAATTTAATGAAAACCGTAATTGAATATGTTCATTACGAGGTATAACGCCTGTCGCGCCGCCGCCATCGTCGTCGCTGCCGACGCCGCTGTCGTCGTCCTTGTCGTCGGCGTCGTGCCGGCGGTTCCTGGACCCGACGGTGGGCTGGAAAAGTCCTGTCCGTTTCGTACTACGTGGCTAGCTGCGCTTCAGATGGACAGAATCATCGCCACGTGAACGGACGGACAACTGGATCGATTTAGTCCACTGGATGCGGCAACGCGAATCGGACGGTCGCAGACTATACTTTCTCCGGGGCTGCGGCACGATCCGTCCGCGCTTTCTCCCTCTCTCTCTCTCTCTCTCCCTCTCTCTCTCTCCCTCTCTCTCTCTCTCTCTCTCTCTCTCTCTCTCTCTGTGTGTCTATCTCTCTCTGTCTCTCTCTGTCTTTCTTGCTCACGGTAATTGGACACATAATTTATTTCACGCTCACAGACCGATGTATTCCTTATGTAATTACCGGACAGCGGTTTTCTTGCTCTTTTTTCTACAAGAGGAAAAGAAAGTTTGGTTGGATTAATCAAGTGTCTGGAGAAGTAAGAACAAACCAGAAATTCCGCTTGAAATTGCTAGAATCCTATTCGATTAATCAAATTTTGACGATTTTCGATTTTAACCAGATTTCTGGCTTGTACCAGAACTTGTAGCTGTTCAAGTTATAACCAAAAATCTTGTTAACTTCACGGAAATAGAGAAGATGTCATTGCCGCAGCTAATCAGGGCTTGCTGAAAGTATATTCTGCTGTAAATATATTTGCTGCCGTAACTTTGCTGCAATACTTTTACTATCGTTGCTACACTGAAAAGAATTTTGTTGTCGAAACGAAAATTTGGTACACCGGAAAATACTTTGCTTAAAATGCCCAAATGTTTCATAATAATTTGGTTGCATCAATTTCCATAAATTTGTGTATGTTACTTTCTCAATAATACTCGCGACACAAATAAAAAAACGTGGTAGTATCAACGAAAAATAGTTTTTTTAGTGTATAACATCGGTTTTGTAACTAAATCTATGTTTACTGGCAGCTATTCATGTCACAACGAGATTTAGTTACCACACACAGTATGTCGTGCTGCAAGCTCTTTTTTCTGTGTTGAACAGAACTCTAATAACTTCAAGCGGGATTTCTGGTTCGTTCATATTTCACTGGACATTTGATTAATCCAACGAATACCATATTGTATGGTTAATATAACCATATTTTTCCGTTTACCTATCTTTTCGCGCATACCGGGAAACGCACTCTGGGCGTCGCAGTGATCGAGACTCCCCCATCATCGATGGTCGCGATGGTTTCGTAACGTGATCTGCACGACTCCCCTAATCTCTCTCTTCTCCCCTTCTTTCAGCTTCGATTTCACTTCGTAAAACTGCACTAAACCAACTTAATTTCGGATGACGACAGCGCGCGTTGAAAGGCGACACGTAGACAGACACGAGAGAAGAAAAGAAAAAAAGTCCAAATCCCTTGATTTACTCTCTAACAAATCTGTCGAGTTTCGTCAGATTGGCATGGCCAATCTACCGCCGAACGCGCACAACGACGTGATTTTTCGCGAAAGCTCAATTACGTTTAATTGAAACGACGACGCGAAAGCGGTAAACGTAAGTGCCGTTATCCTCGAGGCGCGTTACTCTCTCCTGAGCCAGTCCTGAAGAAGCCGTGAACAAGTAGCGGCTGCAATAGTGATGTAATCTCGCGTTAGGCTGCTGCGAGCAAGGGTGAGAAAGCGATAAAGTCCAACCTCGATTCGTCGAGTGAAGTGCGCTGGACAGCGCAGCAGTAATAAATCTATTGTAAATGCAGCGATGTCCCCGGGACTGCCGTCAGCTCCTCTCGTCTTCTCCTCCTTTACTCTTGGATAAAGAATCGAGAATTTTTCTAAAGAATCCACCGAGCGCGAGAAACAACGGCGATACCTCTGGGAAACTTCACGAGGATCAGACATAATTTTCAATTAAACGAGCGGGTGGGCGGCCTGTAACCGCGCGCGCTTACGTAATACCGCGTTAGCCTGCCGCCGAAAACACGAAACTTTAATATTTTTCTCCAGGTAACGTCTTTTAATAAAGTCGCGCGCGAGTCACGACTGCTACTAATTGAGCTGCAGCGTTAGCTTCTGCCGCGATTTTCTCGCGATATTTTTTCAACTAAAAACGTTATAGGAACTCGATTTAGTCGAGTGCGCAAACAGATGGATTTATTTAGGAAAATAATACATTGGAAAAAGAAAAGTTTCGATTGGATCTGCCAAATTTCTAATTGAACATGAACGAACCAGAAAATTCCGGTAACTTCGAGCGGAATTTGTTGGTTCGTTCGTATTTCACCAGAAATTTAGTTCAACCAGACGTTCCTTTCGTGTGGAAAGTTCATAAGCGTTTGCGTTTTACAGCGCAAAACAAAACCGTGTTTCTCGATAATTTAAGAGCAAAAGACAGAGAGGGAGAGAGGAAGAGAAAGTGGCGGCGGCGGGGAGAGAAAAATTTGCTTTAACAGAAATTTAATTTAAAGCACGCGAGCAATTTTAAAGAGCAATGCGTGGTTAGCCGAAAGTACATACCGATGAAATCTGCCGAAAAGAAATTGGTCATAAATTCGTCGGCGCAGATACGCGGCTGAAAGCAAAACAGCGGGACGTCGATATAAATTTTCCCTAAATTCGACGTAATTTCGAATTCAAGGCGAACGCGAGATAGTTATGAATTTCCGTCGTATCCCCTCGAGAACCGGCACACGGTCTCGAGTTACACGCGCGATATGAGCGCGGATAATAAAACAGATGACGAAAAACAACCGCTCTAACCCGCGCGTGCTTTAATCCGCAGCCGCGCCGTCTGTAACCAACGACGGTGCTATTAGCCCCGACTATTTTCTTCCGTTTTGCACTTTCCGGGAGATTAGCGATGGCAAAAGCAATTGCGCGCGATGCGCCGCGAAAATAAATGCAGTGGAACCTGCAATAATGGCAGGATGCGCGCCGGCAAGACTACGACGACGACGACCCTTTGAACCCACCTCCGTCTTGTTCCACTTATTGTACCCGCGTCGCGGCAATGACGTCGTGCCTCTCGCCGCATCCGGGCCAGCACCTTTGGAAAATTCACGAAAAAGAGCGAGAGAGAGAGAGAGAGACGCGATTTTACACCTCCGTCTCTTCTTTTTACGTCAATCCCCATAAATCCTATCAACTTGGAAACTCGCCGTTAAAGTCGAGGATATAAAAGAAAGACGTGTTAACATTTTTTTTCGAGATGCCGATGCGGTATTAGACTTGTATATTAACATAGAAAATATCTAAAAAAGAAAAAATAAAACTAAGTATCTAGTAGTCGGCACTCTATAATACTCACTAATATTCAGTTATATATATCAGAGGATTTTAAAAAAAGAAATACATGTAGATATCATTTTTGCTATATATAAATTATTATTATTTATGTAGTGCGCTAGCGCATTCTTCAAAAACGATTGCCTATCACAGAAAATTGAGTTGAATAAAGAACAGGAATAAGGGAAAAAGAGAGAAAAAATTAATATTTTCGGTGAGCTGACTCGATTGTTAACGGACAAGATATCGGTGCTGTCCTCGGGGAATGGACACTGGCAACGCGCTGCAGGATTTTTCGGTCTCGTTTGTGTACAACGCGATTCGGTTAATGCGCCACCGTGGCGTGGTCGATAATGACGCTTCCGGAACATAATTTCATTGCCCCAAAAACGGACTGGCATCGGGACGCAATTTTCGCCGGGCAATAAAGCGAAATTCGCGAAATGATTCGTCCGTGCTGCAGTAATTTCTCACTTTTCTTTCTTTTTTTTTTTATATATCGTCGGAACTGCGGAGCGCGCGATCTTCGGGAAAAATCTCGTAACATTCGCTTCAAGCGAATTTGTCGTAAAGAGGAAAGAAAGAGAGAGAAAGAAAGAGATGTATATATGATATATTGGAGAAACTTTCCTGAAATAACTAAAACCATACACACACATACACACATACACATATTTACGGTAAAAATATCAAGAAAATTTGAGAGCGACCAGCTCCCAGTTCTCTTCCAGTTCTATTATTAGAAGGCAATTAATGTTAAACAAAGTCGCATTTGACGAGTAGAATATAAAACGTTGTAAATAACGTTGTATGTGTAACAAAATTTTTATAAGAGTAACGAGAAAATAATTTATACTAAATTGTTATTCGTTAGCCTCATTTCGTGAAATATTTCGTCGAATAAATATTTTTATCGATTCCCCCCGTAAAGCATGAAAGATAGCGCACGCTGCGTTTTTTCGTTGATTTAATTGATCTCGCTTTGATTTATTTAAAAAATAACACGTGTTCCGGGGTTATATGCAAAAAGATCGGAAATGTAATCGAGAATATTTTTGTTTTTATCCGCTACATATGTATCGTCGCGTGTTATCGTAAAACAGATTGATTCCTATTAATATATTTGAAAGCCGTTATATTAAAAATTAATCCTGAAAATATTGAGAGTTGCAACACAGAGCACTAATTCGTCAAATTACTCCCGTTTTGTTGATCCACGAGTCACTTTACCAACGAGAACATTCCCACATTTTTATCTCCTCCTGCATTTCTTTCATTTGTACTTGTTTAAAATACCATTGAGAGATACGAACTACGATATATGCCGCTATAGAATGAGAGGATAAAGGTATATTATGGAAAAGCTAGATATATGTGTGTGTAAGGAAGAGAAAGAGAGCAAGCCGCTCTATCTGAAAAATGAGAATGTCTCCTTTGAAGAAACGACTCCGCAACTTCCTTAATCGACGACCGCATTCCCTTTTTTCCTCCCTCTCTCCCTTGGCCCTTCTGCTCGTTATCTTTCGCTGTCGCGATCCTCAAAGCCGCATCTTCTTCGCAGGCAGACCTCACCCGTTGCATAACTGCACCACCTACAACCAGAACGGCTCCTGGGTGAGGATATCTTGCGTCGAGGGATACGATGGCGGTCTGCCGCAGAAATTCGTCGCCATCGTGGGTAAACGGCGTCTGGAGTCCCCGAGCCCTTATTGGGAGTTCGAGCTGTCCAAGCCGACGAAAATCTCCCTTTACGGGGTAAACGCGAAGGGCTCCAGCGAGCCGGTCACCATAGTAGTCGCCTTGAAAGGGGTAGCCAAGTTCACCGGTAAGTTTCCGCGGAGTCGGTATATCGTCGAGCGATGAACGAGATAGATAACTCGCTCTGAGTGCATCGCCCCATCCCTATCCCTAAACAGACGATCATTCTACGCAGACCGTTTGGTAATTGGTGATGCAATCGCGCTCGCTTTGCTTGGACGGCAGTCAAGTTTTGTTTTAGCTGATGTCGTTTGTCTCCTTCCACGAGTTAGGTCGAATGTGAGGAGATTAAAGCGTGACTGCAGTTCAACGTCCGTGGAATCGGCCAGCGTATAGTCAGCTCGAAAAGTAATGTTATTTCCTCCTTTTTTATTGTTTTAACATTTGCCAGCTCTCTATAGCGTTGTCGCGTTCGTATCGTCGACACGGCTCGCATAGCTCGTGCAATTTACACCGCCAAAAATATTAAGAGTCTATGGCACGACGCCTGAAGGAAGTTCCAAGAAGGCTGTCTCCTTAATCCTTTCAATCGCGATGCAAATAAAGCCGAGTGCGCGGAATCGATATCTCGTACCCTGCCGACGGGAGCCTTGCCAATGCTTTTTTCTTCGTTCCGTCGAGCGCCCTTTATTCCATTTTCAACCCCCGGCGAGCTGACGCTCGCATCAAATCGCAGCTTATCGATCGGCCAGCTGGCCCTTCGCTCGTTATTCGGACTTCGGCAAAAATATGGTGTGGTAAAAATCGTATATCGCGGAAAATCCGCGCTCTACCAACTTCTACGTATAAACTTCCGTATTGCAAAAAAGAGTGAGAACGGAGAAAGAAAAAGAGAGAAAAACCCACCCGATAAAACGTGTATACTGTAAAAATTAAGGTGATGAAGAGTTCTGCTTTGTTTAACCGCAAAAGACCGCAAACGTGGTCTGATGAAATGCGGTGCTTTCGAATACCAGATACCCTCGGCATTCTTCTTTATCGGAATGACGAGTAAACAGGCCGTGAAGAATGCGATCATCTTGTCAGCGCGTCATAAAGATTCAGCGAACTATCCGAATATCCTCGCGTTTCCGAGAGGGAGACGATGATTAATACGTCGAGTATATACTGAGAAAAAAATATCTAAGAAATAAAAAAATATTTGGTAAATACTAATAACGTAATTACTTGTACTAGGTTACATTTCAAAACATTCTTGTTGAGGAAAATTTTACTGAAAATCTATAGCTCACATTACACATATGAATTTTCGGTAAAGTTTTTCTCAAAAAGGACATTTTAGAACGCGCGCGCGTGCATCAGCCTAATATAAAAGACATTTTCTCAAAAAACCTTAACTTTTCATGAAAACAATTGTCTATTTAAATAAAATTTAGATTTAAATAAATATGTATTATTGTCACTCACAGAATAAAAGTTTTTTTATTTCTTGAATATTTTTTCTCTCAGAGTGTTGGTCACTGACGATCAGTCTCATTAAGTTACGTGTAATTAATTACATTTGAAAACTCGATCGAATATAGAATATTGAACGAGAATGAAACGAGGCAAAGGATATATGTACGCGTCTCGAGTTACATTTATTCACCGAAATTTCGGTGACTCACTCATCGGTTAAACTTTAGTACATGGGAAAAACAATATAGCCGACTCGCAATAAATCTGGTTATGTCAACCAGATTCAATAGTGGAATACGGAACAGCTAATTATGTGGTTGTTGTAACCGCAGAGCAATTGCCGAGTTACAGTAACGATATTTGGTTGCTCCGATCAGAATGTGTATCCATGGGGTAAATATCAGCTCAACCAATTTCTGGTTGCCACAACCAGATCACACGCAGCTACATAGGTGTAGTTGATACCAAAGTAACTGAGTCATATCAACCATACACATTACCACGGCACGAAGACCAGGACGATGCAATTATGCTGCTCACAACTAAATATTTCTGACTATAGAATTAATTAAAATGAATGCGGTGTTCGACGCACGGAAAAAACACTGAAGATATCACTTCCTTAAATACGATTGCTATAACAAAATATTACAGTTATTTTTTTCTCGTGCATACTAAATAGTTGCAGTAACCATAATACTGTGGAATTGATACGCTGGCTTTTTTGTTGCTATGCATACATGTTTAAGGGATATTCTCAGTGCTGTATGGCGTAACCAAACTCTACAGATCTCTCAACCATAATATTTGTTTTACAAACCACAGAGAGAGAGAGAGAGAGGGAGAGAGAGAGAATATTCCTTCGGTTAAGGCAGTTATATACGAGGATAACTGAACATTACGTACTATGCCTGTGAAAACTGTATAGATGGACGTATAACGGCAACATATAACAACATTTAATACAACTATTGAACTTGAAATCACAGAAATTTTTTATCCAACCAAAGAGAATGCGAACGTAGCAACTGTTTCCTCCGTGCGGATATTAATCAATCGACGGATTCTCGCATATGTCTCTTCTTACACTTGTGCTCGCGCATTCGAAGAACGGACGCGTTAAGTTTCACACGTCAATTTGGACGACGGAGTAACGTCACGTCAGCCGGAAATGCTAGCGGCGACATGCAAATGATCCCTGTTGAACAGTTCGCCGCGCGGCGAGGTCAACCCTGCTCGTGCCCGTTGCCGGTTTCGCTGAAACATGCGCGGTCGAGCCTCGCGGAAAATTTATGAGCGTCAAAATTTATGAGCCATTATTATGCATTCTGCTTTCCGCCGCGTTCCGTCGCCGTCCGCCGCCTGCCCGCCTCTCCTGTCTGGCCGTCGCGTTTTCCTCGACAACCGATCGAAGCGCGATTCTCGCGCCAATCGCGCGAGCGATCGTCGCTGTTTCGCGTTGATATCCCCGACGAAACGCTCAACGAGACGGCGGAGGTGTAACGAAGATATACGCGCCTGGAGATATAGCCATTGAATTATGCGCGCGGTCCCTTTTGATATACAAATCAGGAGCGGCGCGTCTCACTCCTCCTGAATACTCGAGCGAAGATCGCAGAATTAGCTGCAGCTTGGTTAATTTCCAATGTAAGATCCCCAACGCATTCGCGTCACTCGACTTCGGTTTTGATTATTAAAATTTTACGCGCGCACAACTCACGTTTTGAGTTATCGGCGTAAACGATGAGTCCTCAAAAAGCTGAAGGATGATGGCGAATGAAGGCTCTTATGTACGCGACTTGAACGAAACGTTCAGGTAAAGAAAAAGTACTGATATTTGGACGCGTATCTAACTCGATTATTTAAACTTTCAATATAGAGAAGAAGA
>NW_022639476.1:1305964-1306920 GCF_010583005.1 Odontomachus brunneus
ATATTTTTCCTGATATTCGGGCGTCCCGGTACTTTCCGAACACCCTGTATATACGTTACATATATACTGAGAAAAAAATAGTTAAAAATTTATTTGTGGGATGTAAAGTTTATTCACAGAAATATGTTTCACAGAAATAAACCTTATATCTCAAATAAATTTTCACCAGTGTATATTCTATGTTGAAAATTTTTGAAAACTTTTGTATTTAAAGATCAAAATAATAACAATGTCTAAGATAGATCTCCAAGCACACGGTACTTTCGCCTAAAAAATTCAGTCGTCGACCGTGGCCTAAACTGAACGCGTCATCAGGTGAAAAGAGGCGTTAAATCTACGAACTTTGTTTCGTCGTCTTGTGACTTATCGTAAGTAGGAGTAAAGGGGGCAAGAATGAGAGAAAACAAGAAGATATTACTACTATCAATGACGGATTTCGCGCATCCGGAACACAGATACCGCACCGTACGCCTCGTTTTAACGTAAAGCAGTGTGACTGCGAGGTGAACGCGACCCTTCATTACCTTTAAGGGAGAGGAGCGACGTTCTCCCCGGAGTCCGTCAGCACAGACTCATGTACCCGATGCCTCGTTCGTATTCAATTACGCCTCCGCAGTCAATGGCAGGAGAATTGGCGCGCTTTGTGCTTTGTTAATTAGTATTTAACTGAAACTTGATTGTTAATTGGAAACAAATTAGCCGGCCGGTTGTTTGCTCCGTGCTGATGCGACGCACAACTTCCATGGATACCTGTTTAACAGAGGACAATCGAATTACCGTCCTCGCTACAACACTCACGTTTGTACCTGGCCGTGCCGGCGTATTCCTTCTATTCGCAAATTCTTCAGCTTCGTGTTAACGAAATGTCGCGATATTATAGCTTGTGAAGCGAGCGATTCAGAGAGAGAGAGAGAGAGAGAGAGAGAGAGAGAGAGAGAGAGAGAGAGAGAGAGAGA
>NW_022639476.1:1307171-1308586 GCF_010583005.1 Odontomachus brunneus
AGAGAGAGAGAGAGAGAGAGAGAGAGAGAGAGAGAGAGAGAGAGAGAGAGAGAATCCTGTCAACTGTTAATTAACGTGTTACGAAAATTGATTAATCGGCTCCCGTAGATCTGTTATTGTTTCACACGATTAAGAATTTTAAAGAGCCTTAAAATAATTAATCATTGATATCATTTATCTGATTTTCAGGACTCTTTGAGAAAATTTTGATCCGATTGACTTAATTGTCATAACGTTCAATACCGAAAATACCGCGAATTTTACGCGAGGCGCGATATCGATTTAAAAAGAATATGCAATTTGAAAGGAACGCTGGAAGGTGGAGCAGCAACATGCTCTGTATAATCTTGCGCGACTGTGTTCGTGCGATATCTACCATCTTCGGCTAATTTGAAGCGGGCTTTAACAGAATCTTAATATAGGATTTTAGTTGGCGCACTAAGCCGGAACACTCGTAAGCTTTCGAACTACGTCGCGGTCAGAATTCCTAAATTCCTTTCCACGTTTCCGTCAGATAGGAGGTGGTCGATACGAGCTAACAGAAGTGTAATACCCGTGTAATTGCAGGAAGCATATCTAACGTGCGATACGATTATGTCGCGGTACCTCTTATACATCAACCTTCTTCGAAGAGCAGCTCGTACAAATAAGCGTTACCTATTAGACTATCGTCGGGAAAGTCAACTCTTCGTCGGAGCAGCTTTAGCCGAAGAAGAGCGCAGTAATTCCGCCACGGCGAGTGTATATACTCTCACACATCCGTATATTAACATGTATACACACACACATACATATACACACGCGCGCGCGTACACTCGCGCCGCGGTTTAAGCCGAATGATTAACGACGGCGCGGAAACGACGCGGACGACCCGTCGTTCCCGCAGAGCCGGAGCTATTCCTAATCCGCTGCAGTTCTCTCGCCTCTCTCGTGGAGCGACTCACAAATCAGCCGCAGCGTTAGGCCACCGTAATGCAACCTGCCACGAAGTTCGGAACGATCGACTCGACGCCGCGCCTTAATTGGAAACAGATTACGCTCACCGGGGAAAACGCTCTCTCGTCGAGACGCGAGCGACTGTCGGACAGGTAAATTGGAGTCGGGCCGCGTCCGATCCGTGACTGACCGCAACTACTGCCGCGAAATCTTAAGTGGGAGCATGCGACGCGCAAAATTAACCGACGACTCATTAAGATAAGCAAGAGAAAAAGTATGATCAGAAAGTATTTATTCGATAGGTATTAAAACAAATGTTTATTTCAATTTAATTAATTCTTTCTTCGTTTGGTTTCGAGCAGTATTTGTGAGTTTGAATATCCAAGTATAGAAATGTCTAGCTATATTTACAGCACTCTCTCTCTCTCTCTCTCTCTATATATATATATATATATATATATATATATATATATATATAT
>NW_022639476.1:1309674-1310535 GCF_010583005.1 Odontomachus brunneus
TATATATATATATATATATATATATATATATATATATATATATATATATATATATTCTAAACACAACATTAGCGGAGAAAGATCAGCTATATTGTGGAACATCATTTACGGGCAAAGTTATAATAGAGATTTCTTTCGCAGGCGAATCGACGTCCTCGGTCGACATGTCACCGATTCTAATCGGACTTGGAGGCACGGCGACTGGTCTGGGGTTAATCGTGACTGGGGTGCTAATGGCACTCTGGAGGAGGCACGCGGCCACTCCCACGAAGCCAAAACCACCTCAACAACCGAGCATCGCGACTTTCGCCGGTAAAGGCGAAGAAGAAGACGGCAACCCGGATCTCATCCCCACAACAGCCTTGACCAATCATCTTACTGGTAAATTTGCTTTTAATAACGCGAGCACTCGTCAATTATATAATAATTATATATAAGTATCTTTTACGAAAAAAAATATTGTAGTAAGAATTACACATTCAAATAATCGTAATAATTTTGTAGTGAAAAGCCAAATATGCATAATATTTTTAAAGATACACATAGCAATTCTCTGCGCTTTGAGATTGCAAAAATTCTGTTGTAATTCTTTCCATATTTTTTCCGTGTATAATTTCCCTATTCCGATATCGAGGATAAAACGTACAGCGAATAAAATGTGTGAGAGAAACAGGAAGAGAATGCCAAACACTCTTTAACTACCGCGTGACCGCGAGAGTTCAAAATTCATAACACTTTGCAGAATCGATTCCTGCAGCTCGTCCAACGCCCTGCCCTACTTTTTTACAGTTAGCGGAATGTTCTTGAAGCATTGCCGAGGAAATTCACTATATCGAGTTATAGAATGTTGAACTCTTTGTC
>NW_022639476.1:1310601-1319123 GCF_010583005.1 Odontomachus brunneus
GGGGGGGGGGGGGGGGGAGAGAGAGAGAGAGAGAGAAAGAGAAATAGACAGAAAGAGTAGCGAAAAGGGACAGAAGGACAGAGATTTACCATTTAAATCTTACAAGCGCTCCTTTAAGAGAGGACTGCAGGCATATCGTCCGCGCATAACCGGCCATCCCATTCGGTGAATTTCTACTTAGACTGATGGAACTGCCACATTTGTACGAGGATCTCAAGAATATCGGGTTTTGCCTTAAACCGGCGGCGCGCGTTAACGGTACTTTTAAGAAAATTGCACATACGGTATGTGGGCGGCTCTAGTGTGTATATATATATATATATATATATATATATATATATATATATATATATATATATATATCGACATATGCATAGCTGCGCCGGAGCCTGTGCAAGACGCGTATGCGTATATATACGTATAAAGATACGCGTGCCTTAGACGATTCCGCACAAGGGAGCACATGGATATCCACGGCGAGTTCCGAGGGGAAACAGACGGCACTTTATTTCCAATTGCAATTCCAAATCAAGATTCCAAATCAATTTAATCTAAGCGGACATTCTGTTATCGCCGATAAATTCAATTCTCGGACGGTTTCTTTCCCTTTCTCCCCTTCTCCCCCCTCTCTCTCTCCCTCCCTCTCTCTCTCTCCCTCCCTCTCTCTCTCGACTCACGTCGCGCAACATCGCGGAGGAAGCGCGTTCACCTGGCGCTCTTGCCCAGCTCTCTCTCCCCCAGCTTCGATTCCCCCTTACAAGCCGGAAACTTTCGGCGCAAACAAAACAGTAAGAGCAACAGAAAGTGCCGCCCGCGAGTGGGAAACGCCGCGAAAGTTGTGCCCACCGAAGAGAAGTTCAAAATACTTTGCAAAATCTGTGAGCTTACTTCAAACCGATTATGCGATTGACGCTAAGTCCACCCTGGGACTTCTTCCAGACAGAAAGCTTCCTCGTTACGGGTCCCTGCCGCGAAGACCACGTCAGCTGGAAGGACGCGAGATGTCTCACGACGTCCTAGAGGATTCAGATTATCCGAGAGCATCGCCAAACGTGAGTTAATCTGATTTTTATCCTTTTATATTGACTCTCGAAACGGAGACCGCGTCCTCGAGTGGCACATCAGTGAGGAAGAAAGAACGACGTCTCGCTATTCGAGAAAAGGATATCACGGGGCGATATACTAACGCCTGTTATTACACACATGATCATTTCGAGCTTTCCTACCATCTTTATAATGATTCGAGCGTCGCCGGAGATGCTACATAATTTCTTTGCCGCATCGAGATGATGTAAGGCGATCTACGGTAAGCGCGTATACCTGCACGTTCGCCGATAGCCACGAACACAGAAAACCACTTTCGAATTCGATCCGGTGTGCTTTACGATCCCGCTTATCGCCGTTTACCGACGAGCCAGATTCAGCCAGCGAAAGCGTTTCCGTCGCGCCTAATAGTTTTCGAGATATTCGACCTTTCTTTGGTCCATGATACATTCAGTCTATCTATTCAGTAAACGATTTGAAGCAGAGAACTTCGGTTCTCCGGTATTATTGTGAACGCGTTCCAAATAGCTCACATGTGTCAGCTTCGTATCTAAGATTAAATCATGATCGTGACAAATCTTTTCGTTCAAAAAGTCTGCTTTTCCGTCTCCATGCTCGTTGCATTGAAGAAATTCACCGACTCCGTCACTCCGGCGATATATACGCGCGTGTATGTATATTCCACATTATAAAAATACCATAAAAGCCTGGCGCTATAAAAATTCTATATCGGTATAGCGAGTAAAAGTTCTTCGCGCGCGCGCCCGGATAAATCGAATTCAATTTCCACTCGTCGCTTCTACATTTTTCTAAGTGGGATCATATACCTCCGTCGGGACAGGGTCTTTTAACCTTAAGCTCTAGACAAATATCTTCCAAACTCGATTTAACCCGGTGGCGATGCGGTATCGTATCGAATGGCAACGGCGTCACGGCGCGCGTAAGCTCCGTCGTCTTGTTTTATTGTTCCGCTCAAATGAGAATTTCTACAGCGGCGCGAGGTAATCATACGAATATAAATTTTAATCGCCCGAGACGCGAGCGCGATATCCCCTGTTCTCGATCAGCGAGAACGTGACTTTCACGACTGTACACAACAATCGATACTCGTTCCACTATCTTAAGCTCCTCGCTCTACCTCCTCGGTCGATTTCAGACATTCTACAGCCTCCAAAGGCCGCACGTAGAGTCGATCGGCAGGAGCATTCAAGAGAGCTGTATTTAAGGGTCAAACACCGGCTGGGACACCAAGGAGAGAAGTGGGCGGCGGTCTAGACGGATAGACGCGAGAGGATCCAGACGGCCTGCATTGCCTACTTCTGGGTCGTCGACCATCGTTCAACAGGGTATACGAGGCCCCTGGACCATGGCTGATGGTGATTCGCGAGGAAACGAGAATTCATACACACACACACACGCTCGCGCCGCGTTTTCGCGGGCTCGAGCGTACGGAGAGAAATACATTTATAGCCACTTGATTCACTACGCCTTTGTAAATATTGTATATAAATAAAACACATCAATTTTTTTCGTGTTACACGTTCGTTTCGTGTCTCGCGTCTCCCATCAGTTGTCTCTCTCGCCTTTTCACGACAACGCGCGTTTATATGTTCCTCAGAAGATCATCTAAACGCGAGTATCTACTTCTTTTTTATTTCGCGCACTTTTTCTTATTGCGACCGAGGGCCTCTCTCGATCCGGTCGTCTCGCGTCACGATCGCATTTTTCGAAACTTTACAGCGGACTTTAGATTAAACTCGACGTCGAATATTTCTTTTTTCTTTCTTCCCCTCTTTTTTCTGAGAGTATTAGTATCATAAATTGAAAACTAGATCGCGCGGACAATCTGTCGTTTATTTCGTACGAGCGCGAGCTTATCTGTTTATTCAAAAAGTCCTCCTTTTGCCACTTTTATGGAGCAATCCACGTTCTCTTTCCGCGTGGCGCTGCGCGACGCGTTACCCTACGAAGAAAAGCGCAAGAGAACGGCATCACGGCTAGGTAAATCGCATCAAGCATAACAACATCGCGGCGAGGAACTAGCAGCTTCTTCGCAACACCTCCTTTCGTCGATCTTCTCCTTAGAAAGGAAATAGAGAGAGGAAGAGAGACAAGGATCTCATCGTCGAAAGCTTTACGAGAGTTCTCCTTTAGTTCCTTCATTTTCGTGTGATTTTTTCGATAGTTCATCGCTCGATGATTAAATATGCGAAATTGCTCGATGATTAAAGCTGCGATTAACTTATTTATGATATAATGTGACATGGGAATGCTATAGTTATGTCAAATTTCACTGCAATTGTTATCTCGTATGACACTTTGACAGCTGCATTTACGTGAAAAAAATGTCGTCTGTCGCCAGCAGATTTTTTAAACTATTTGAGAGCTCGTTTAATCCGTAATATAAAGGGGAATATTTTCCTTATATAAAAATTAGTAGATCTATCTTTTTAACAACTATACATTAGCAAAATGAAATCACGTAAACAGTCGTCAAAGTGTCAGAAACAAAATTTCACTGTTGTCTAATTGGATTTTCGCGTCGAACAAATGTGTCATGCGTCATTAGAATTAATAAGGCTCCGTTATCAACAGGAAAATTTGCGCTCGTTGGACTAGCGAGTCCTATGAGAGGGACAGTGGGTCACGATACGGCAGTTTGTTCCGCTTGTTGGAATATAGCGCTTTAATGTGGCGTATTTCAGGCTGAGCACGTAATTGGCCATTCGAGATGCAAAGTGCGTCTACCATTCGCATGCCCTTCCCACCCCCTGGCTGCGTCTCGCGGTGTCGATCCGCGCTTATGCGCCCTTTCCTGCATCCAAACGACGGCGGATAAAAGCGGTACATAAAAGCGCGATAGTTCCGAATAACCGGCTGCCTGCGAACGTAGATACAGATACCGTACTCTCGGTCGCGCATTTAACACCGAATGCGACAGTTTGAAAGTATCGGCGTTTCGTCCATCCCGTATAAAAAAAAAGTAAAAAAAAATAAAGAAATGTAACGGCGGCATTTTTTGATATTGGAAGTCGGACAAAAAAATTGCGCACGGCTGAGTCCGTCCAGAGAAGGAACAACTCAAATAACGAATTCGAAGAAGGCTCGTGAGTGAGTTTAATCCTCCGTCGAAAGCGAGTGATTACGGCTACTAAAATATACCACGACAGCCCGCTTATATATCCTGCCGCGGGAATGACGCCGCGCAGATCCCACCATCACATCTTCCGCGAACTGAAACTTTTATGATTTCACGTTTGGCTGCGTTCGTTTAAGTTTGCGCGCACAAACTCGCGCGCGGCAGCCGTCGTCGCAAGTGCTTGACGGTACATTTACATGCACGGAACTCCTTGTGTAACTTACATCTCGCGATTCGCTACCCCGGAAGGCGCGAGCGCCACTTCATATTTATCTCCGCATTAAAAGGCAGAATTCACTGTGGAGTGATTCTTCGTACGAAGAGCGTTTGATTTGCAGTCTTTTCAAATTATAATAAAGTTTGTAGCTTGATATACTTAATAATAACTTAATAGTATAAACTTAATTGTTTGCACTCAAAATAGTTTTTCTGCTATAAGGAATTAGCAACTCAAAGCTGTTTTGATAAAAAAGTTGATAAAATTTTTTACAACTAACAAAAATAAATCACACATAAATTAACGGATAAAATTATTGTATATTTCAGTATATAAGAGAAAAATGTTTGGTATTTGTAATTATAATCATATAGAGAAATAATTACTATAAATTATAGTCAAGATAACCATTTTTTAGTCAATTGCATTATAATTTTAATGATAATAACTTTATAAGCATTTTACTACTACTATCTTCGTGTTGGAACAACTAAAAAAAATATATATTTTTAAATATATATTTTTATATTTAATATATATTTAAATATATATTTTTAAATATGTATATTTTTTAGTTGTTCCAACACGAAGATAGTAGTAATAACATGCATATAAGGTTAATATCACTAAAATTATAGTGCAATTGACTAAAAAATGGTTGACTTGATCATAATTTATAGTAATTATTTCTCTATATGATTATAGTTACAAATACCAAACATTTTTCTCTTAGTGTACTATCGAGATCAAACATAAACAGTTATTGTCGTCTCTCACTCGCCATTTGAGTTACTGTCAAATCAAGTAGCGACTGAGAGTCGCCTCTCGAGTGCAAAGGGTTAATAGTATAAAAAGAAATATGCCTAATGTATGAGCAAGTATTTCAGTTTTTATCTGAAGTATCCGCGGTGTCTCGAAGGACATCCTGAGTTGAAATTTTGATTCTGCATTAGCCTTGCAAATTCTGTAGAATTTGTAAGGTCAATGACGAATCTTAAGATATAATTGTTTGTCCTATTTTTCTACCATGATTATACAAACGATTACTTACTGTTTTCTTCTTTCTTTTCTTGTTGAGTCTTAAAAAAAGACTCATTTCAGAATTATGCAATATTTAATTATCTCACTAATTCATCTATATTTAGTCTTTATTCTTAATTTCAGTTAGCAATATATTAATTATACAAATTATTCAATGACAAATAGAATATATTATTTTCTTCATGTTTTCTTCAACTTTAAAGAAGGCCTCATTTCAGAATTATATGATATTCGATCATCTCAATAGTTCACCTGCATTAATCTTTATTCTCAATTCCAAACAACAATATATTAATTATATGACTTACTTAACGGCAAATAGAATATGTGAGATAAGCAAATATTTACATAATTAATTGATTAAGCAAATATTTACATAATTAATTTCGTTAAATAATCACATAAAGATTGGTGGAAAAGTGAGTAAAATATAACACATTTTATTCTCATCGCTTATGACTATCTTTCTTTTTCCTTTTTTTCTTTCTCTTTTTTAGACTCCTATTAACAATTATTACTTAGCCTCAGGTGAGATATTCAGATTTGAATTTCAAAATAGATGTGAATTTTTAGCTAAATTGTTTAGAAAATTTCTCACAAAATATTTAGATCTGAACTCAGAGTTAAATTTGAATTTTTCATTTGAATCACATATGCGACATTGCAAATAAATGACTTACCATTCCTTGAAATACATGTTGCATTGTTGTCCTGTCGTCGTCCCATTATCTAGCATCCTCCACTTCAGCTTCCTCCTTCGATCCAACGTCCTGCTGTCAATTTCTGCGGACGTTTCATCGTGGCATTGACACTGGCACTCACGTAGGTACGTCTGAATCAAAGATATGCGTGTTAAGTAACGCGATGCCGACGAGAGTTCAGTCGAATATTCTAGAAGTTGACGAGAATAATCGAATATGACAAGAATCCCGTATCAGACTAAAAATCGAGTTACAATCGCATGAATCAAGTAAATCAGAACCAAAATTTAGATTAGCGAATTCAATCAGTATAAACATAATATTCCAAACTTTCTTACCTTCACGCGCACTTTTTTAAGCGATCCGTTTCCTTCCAAGATGAGTAGTGGTCTGCCCGCGCTCGACTGCCGCGCCGCACCACTACGAGTTCGCTGATTGGCTCCTTGAGTTAGTTCAATGTCAGCCAATCACAAGCGTCGTTATAGACGCGTCACTGTAAACGGAGCGTTTAATTGGTTCATTTCAAGTATTCAAAGGAGACGTGTCCTACTACGTACCGACGCCACGGCATAAAGCTTCGAGTGTCACGAGTGTCTTCGCGTCGAGGCGGAGTGCAGAAGGTGCATATAAACCATTGAATAAAGAATACCAGGAAAGAGCATATTGCAATATATCGTGGATAATCGATTGTGTTGCATTGATTCAGTTTGATGACATTATAAGTGTAACTACGTTACCGAAAACACTGGCGGTATACTTCAAACATCTTGGAAGTACATAGCATAGGAATATTAATTTTAAAAGAATAATAAAAAAATTGTATTTATATTTTGCTCATATTGGTGAGGGAAATAAAATTAGTCACTTGTAATAATTTTCTCTTCAATACGTTTACGCATCTTTGTCTATTCGATTAATTGGCAATATTACGTCTAACATTTACTTCGATTCCATAGTATCGATAATCGCATTTGGTTCACTTTCATTACGTCACATCCTTCTAACAAAGGATTTTCTCTTTATGCTGCTTCCTGGTATTCTTTATTCAATGGTATAAACAAAATATTCCAGACTTTCTAGCCATATTTACTTTCGTGCGACGCGCACTTTTTCAAACAATCCATTCCATTCCAAGACGACCGGTGGACTGCTGCGCCGCACTGCTGCAACTTCACTAATTAACTTCTTGAGTTAGCTTAAAGTCAGCCAATCACAAGCGTCGCTATAGACGCGTCGCTGTAAACGGAGCGTTTTATTGGTTCACTTGAAATATTCAAAGGGGAACTCATTTTCCTACGCGCCGATGCCACAGCAAGCAGTTCAGAACGTCACAAACGTCTTCGCGTCGAGGCGGAGGGCAGAAGGTGCGTATAAATCATTTTTAGAAACTTCAATCGCGAACAGAAACTTTGTCAAACGGTGCGAATATAAATCACCGAGTTGGCAAGGCAGTTCCGAGCAGTTTCTCCTTGAGATCGGCTGAAGATAATTGATATAGCGGAGTAGAAGCGCGTTGTACATTCGAAACGTTAATTAGAAGCCGCGTTTTTATTATCAATCTACGCGGGCGTGACGCGATACGATCGACGAACAAATGGTTTGTCGTTCCAGATATCCTGAAATCCAGGATCGATGCGAACTTTCACGCGAATAACCGGTGCAATTTACTCTTGCCTGCTTCTGTCCGTAAGGAAGCACCACGGCAAGAAACGGAGGGACTTCTCCTCATTTTTCTTATTGCGCAGATTAGGAAGGATCAACCGGTCCATGAATGTCGCGCGGAAAAATCCTCGTGTCGATACTCCAGACAACTCGTCCTTGTAGTGCAACTCGTCTCTCGGGAGGATGAGAAGGCCTTCAGCCAGAAATCACACGAGCAACGGACGAGTGACTCAGTTATTTGTCACTGAGGTAATTTTAAACGATCAATATCGATGTAATGATAACATATACCGCATAAAGATTATTAAATTTTGATGTATTAACTATAATCGATGAATTAATAACTGTAATGATGAATTTAATAATTGTTTGATAAGATTACATAAAATCCATGGCAATAAAAGGGGAAAGGTATTCGCAAATTTAATAACTTTATGATATTGTACATTGATATACTATCGGGAATATAATATGAAACATAATTTTATTGAATTCTCTGTTCTATTGTGTCACCAATAACGCAAAAATGCGTAAGCAAATCGCAAATAATTGCCTGTCCGTTTACTTTGTGCCAATTAGCTTAATAATGGGAATATTAAATAGATGTTCTCGACGAAATATATTCATCGCAAATATATTCGACGCAAAATATTCATATATTTATATATATATATATATATATATATATATATATATATATATATATATATATATATAT
>NW_022639476.1:1319698-1326071 GCF_010583005.1 Odontomachus brunneus
TATATATATATATATATATATATATATATATATATATATATATATATTTATATTTATACTTTATATATATATTTATACATTACAATCAATTTTACTTCGAAATATCTTTATAATGCTCTTTCCTTCGAGATAACATTCGAGTGAAATTATCGAATAAAGTGCAAAGACATATTCTTCAACATGTTCTGATCTTGAATAGGAGAACTGTTCAGGTGAAAAAGAGACACACGGATAAAATAAGACAGAGACAACGCAAGTTAGCGCAAATGCAACGTTAACAAAAACAGCTCGCGAATTTCAAAATTTAAGAAAAATCCCGTCTAATTGTTATCGTTTCTTCTATTTTTCCATTTATCTAAAAGTTTCAGAATAAATAAAAGAAATAAAAAACATAGCTTGTTTGAAATTATAATAATAAGAAAGATTATAGCTTTAAATAGTCTCATTGTTAATATTTAAGAGTTAAAAGGTCACAAAATAAACTTGATGTAACGCAATGTAATGCATTAATAGTTATTCTGTTTGGATGATAGAGTACAGAAAAGGAAGCCAACAAAAACAAAGAACAAAATAACTTATCTCTGCCAAATAAATTACTAGCGTTTTTCGAATGCTATCGGGAAACTCAGAGCTTCATTATCGAACGGCTACAGTTCGCCTCGGCGTGTAGCTTTTCCTTGAATTCTTAGAGAGTCCGGCGAATTGACCGAGAGATCCTCGTTACGGTTATTTACCGAAGACCGATACTGATTAATTCCAAACCATTCCCCTGGTCCTGCGTCCTTGCCTCCCTCTCGCTTCTCTCCAAACGAGCATAGCCTGTACTCAACCCCCAATCGTCATCCTCAATCTTGCTCTCCGGCCTTTACCTATTCGGCATTGCGATCGATAGACTGAGAGCTACATTCACATGTTTCGTACAAACATGTAATGAGGTGCAAGGACATTCACAGGGAGTTCCCAAAAAGATTCGAACCCCCTTTTCGTGTAACTTGGCGTAAATAACCTGAACGAGTTTCCTTTACGAGACGAAGGCGAGGGCCTAAATTAGGTTGTCTACAAGATTTTCTGAAAACGACTTTCAGAAAATACCGAAAAAACTTCGTATTTATACTTTTCTTGATTTTTCGAAATTCTAGGAAAAATTTTAGCAATTTAAATAGATGAAGAAATAAAAAAATATAGCTTGTACTTGTTTGCACTTATAACAATGAGAAACATAGTTTTAAATACTCTCATTGTTAAGACTTAATTATACATGTAACAATACACGAGAAAGTGTGTAATTCAATATTACTAACAATATCTTTCGAGCAAAGTAACATCACAAATGATTAACTTTCTCTTATATTGAATTCATTTAATAATCACATTAAGAAAGAGAAATTAGTGATCTTGGCATTTCTATTTAATCAGTGAATTGAGAATATTGAATTGAGAGACATGATAATATATATACTATTAATTTCTATTGCTTATTCATAATAAAAAGTCGCTAATATGGTCTTTCATTTTGTTGAAAGCCAATCTCTGTTGAATAGCAAACAATGACGAAGCTGGCAATTTGCTTAAGATATCTGAATTTCGAAATATCAGTTTACAACTGTAACACACATATTTCTGTACATCCTCCGTAGTCAATTGCTCTATTTTACTGTCTATGTAACCACACTGATTGCTATTGTTATTACAACATCCTTGATTATTCGACTGACACTGATTCAATTCCTTATTACTGAACAATTTGTTTTCTTTATCACTAACTATAGTCCTAGCAGTGGCATCTTTGGAAGATACTAGTCTAGAAACTTCAATCGCTTTCATAGCAGTGACACCACTATCGGAAGACACAGAATCCAAGCTAGCATTACACAGTACACAATTATTTTCCAGGTCTTGATTATCCTTGCTACTCTTCGCGCTTAGTTTTTCAGCTGTGCGCATTACAGTAGATGCTGTACCAGAAAACTGCGACTCCAGTCCCACTGTGAAGTTATATGTCAAGGCTTGTATGGAAGTTGCTGGTTGTATCGTCACTTCAATCTTTTTTGACTTAACAGGATTTAACATGTGACATTCCGAGTAATAGATTAATTCCTGCTGTGTGAAATCTCTCATTGGCTTGAGTATCTTGATGTCTGCACATTGAGCGTCACAGAAGGCTGCACGTGTAGAAAGTTGTGCTCCTCGTCCCAAACATATGTCTCCAAGTACCTTTGTAGCGATATCCATCGTAGAATCTGCCACAAATACTTTATTACAATTAAGTTTCCTAGCTGCAGACACTAATAATTTTCCACGTAATTTGTCGAGAAAGTCTGCCCTTGAGGTACTGTCAGACAAACTAGTCAATATTTCACGGAACTGTTCATCGTTATTATTACTGCCAATTGACTGATCATCAATCTGTCTTATACTTAATACATCCTCTTTACTTAAGACTTGGCTCAACGATACCACATAGCAGTCAAATCCAAAATTTTTCGTTTGTTCAGCAATCTTGCATTGTATATTATTTTTACTCTCATGTGTTGTGTCATTCAGTAAAACATCTGTGTCAGAAAAGTACAGTTTTATAACCTTAAAACTAAATATAACATAAAACTGTTCATTTATGTAAGATTTACCATCTATATATAAAACTGTTGTCTTGAAGATAAGTTTCTTATGCGTCGACTCACTCATACCAGCTTTAATCATATGTAAAAGCACAGTAGAATTTAGTTCGCCTGTATAATCAACTAATATTGAGTCACCATGACGGATGATTTTAGATTTACCAAGTGCCGCTCTAAACTTGTGATTTGTAACAGTTAGAAAGCACATGTTGCAGTAACCACTCTGACCGGTCAGTAGAACGTCAACATCTTTGCACTTGCACTTTCTGCAAACTTTGGTATCTCTGTCAGAAATAATAAAAAATATGTAAATGCAGTATACGTTCCAAGTTATTTATTAAAGGCAGTAAACATCAAAAGGCACTAGGCATTAATATGCTAATTTTCATTATTTATTATAGATATTACTTACGTCAGGGAAGTTGACATACTTTCCAATACTTTATCATCATTATTGTTACATCCGTAATCACTGAGCGAACACATCTTTCTGTCGCAACTTGTTAAAATCAGATTTCCTTGTAAATTATTTGTTTATACAGATATCCTAAACATAGTACTCTAACCTAAACTAACAATAGGAACACCGCATTATACATTTGTGTTATCGATAAAATATTATTAGAGAACCGTCGGTCTTACGCATAGACATAATATATTATGTCTATGTACTTATGAGAATTAGGACACTTGAAAAATTTCATTGGACACTGATATTCTCGATGAAGTGAAAATGCGTCTGACTCTTTGATTAAAGTTAGGTTATACCAGAAAGAAGCACGAGAGCGGCCACCAGCCTGATTTCAATGGCCAGAGCTAAGTGCATTTTTGAGACGCCATCTAACAAAGTGCACCTTTACTACGTTCGTTAGGCGCATTTTCGCGGTGGTAACGATAAAATTAAATAATAACCAAATAAATTAAATAAGAACTGAATAAAGAAGTAATAATATACTCGAATATTAAATAGTAGTGATAATAATAACTGATGGACAATCATGTGATAATATCTGCGAGTGGATAATAATGAAACAATGATGATCGAATAATCGGTAATAACAATAACTGAGCAACGGCTCTAACAAAAACTCTAGGTTCCACAAAGCTAGGTAAACAGACTGTTGTAATGGCTCGCTCGTGCCGCTGACTGAGCGGCGGTTAGGGGGGAGGGACGCTCTGCCGGTCATGTAAACACGCGTACGCGAGCACGTGCTTGAGCGTTACGCCATAAAACTTTCAACCGTCGAGACGAGTATATCGGAAGCTGCCGCGTTATTTTCTAAATTATTTCGCGCCGATTTTTAATACCGCATTTTGACTTCGCCATAATTCAGGCGATAATTAATACGAATTGAGACGCGCAGTTCTCACGCGAGCAGAAGCTACGGGTTTTACCATGACAAGTAATTACAGCGTTTCATTTACTTTTCTACTTAAATAGAGAAACGTCGCGCTTAAGTTCCTCAATGCTAATCAAATACTATCAGCACCCATTTATTATTCGAATATTATTATTTCTTTATTCGGTTGTCATTTAATTATTTTTATTACGTATTAGGAAGCAACTCGAAACTCGAGCGTGCCATTACAACGATTTCTTTACCTTGTCTTGCTGTCGTGTGTAATTGATACTACCGGACATTATTATACAGTTGTCGATCAGACATTATTATTATCATCTATATTAATCGGGTATTATTATTTCTTTATTCGGCTATCATTTAATTATTTCTTATTGCGCATTGGAAAGGAACTCGAACGTATAGTTACGACAATTTTTTTCACCGTTTTACTGTCGCATGTAACTATTTGATACTAATTTATTAAATTATTAATTGATACTAAATTAAATTAAATTTCTGTCACAGAGATCTAGTAAAGAAGACGCAGTCACGCGGCTCTAGAGGATATGATGCCTGGGGGATGCCGCGCCGGAGGATTCGGCTTGGGCTTGGCTGAGCTCGAAGGTGAGCTTCATTGATTTATATTTGTGATTAGAAATCTAAACATTTTCTATCAAAACTGAACATTTTCTTGCTTCAAATCGAGTTCCTTAATGCCTCTATTGTCATGTAATTAATTAATACTAAATTAAATTTACTTTCTATTGCAGAGACGAGCATTCGACTCTAAAGGGATGCTGCGCCGGAGGATCCGGCTCGGGCCTGGCACGAGTTGGCGCGAAGGTGAGTTTCACTGATTTAAATTCGTAATTAGAATTACAGTAAAACTGGAAATTGTCTTGTTTGGAATTAAGTTTCTTAATGCCTCCATTGTCGTGTGTAATACTAAATGTGCTTTCTATTGCAGAGACGAAGCAGACGACCAGCCGACTCTTAGGGGCTGCTGCGCCAGAGGATCTGACTTGGGCCAAGCGGGGTTAGCTCGAAGGTTAGCTTCCCTAATTAGCATTTGTAATTATAAATACAATAAGTTTATACAATATTATAAGTTTATATAATATTTATACAATAAGTTTAAATTTTCTTGCTTGAAATCGAGAATTTGAATCAAGTCAAAGATCGCGGATATTCCGTGTCATACGTGAGAATCTCGCACAGATTACTGCGCCCACGCATCAAAAGATTTCGCGAGATCGGTCATCGATTCGCGTCGTGTGTTCCCTTCGCTCGCCTTCGGATACCGTTTTCTTCGTAAGCGATTCGCGTCGCGCGTGTATCAAAGCGATACACTACAATTTGATCGGATCGTTGCTGAATTCATCGCACATACTAGTCGTTTATCCGAAAGGCCGATATTTCCCCGAAGACGCAGTTCGCGATATTTCATACGCAATTCGCAACTCGGAGTGTATCTCCTAAGAGAGACGGGATTTTTCGTGAAACCTCCGTTAGATTACCGTGGTCGGGAGTGAATTACAAGTGCCATGGGACGCGAGGACTATTGTAATATCAGATGCAGCGACAGGATGGCTGATGGACCCTGGACACCGTGGGACGACGCACAATGGTGAGCGCTCAATTTAGACGCTCATATAGTAGATATAAAGCGTCACTTTACGTAGATTGCATGCACGTAGACGTAAATCGCATTGGGTCCGACGGGAAGTAAAGTAAGAATTGGAATTTGCAATTCGCCGGAGTTATGTAAGAATGATCCAACTAAAGAATTTAGCTCTAAGATTTTCGCAATAGTTCAACGAGTCAAGCATTTCCAATTTTTTAAGAGTACTGAATAGCTCAATTCTTAGAAAAAATGTGTAAAAAGATGCGACTGGTAAAAAATAAAAAAACTGTTTCTTAATTCATTTTAAGCATCTATAAAGCTTGAATTTTTTGTTTGGATTAAAAAGATGTGAATGGAGCATCCATTGATAAAAGGTTATAATTTTTTTAATTGGATCATTCTTGCATAATAATGGCCTATTGAAATTTCGACTCAACAGGCTTTCTTCTCGTCGGATTATTTCTTGATGATACATTAAACTGGTATATTTTAACATATCATTTATATGCTCTGTATATGTTATATATGCTTTTTTATGCTCTATATATATATTTTATATATACTCAATGTATATCCTATATATACTATTTGATTGATATATTTTATAACTTGTTATGTCGTATATACGACATACTATCTCTTCGGAGATATTTTTTATGCATACGCGTTTGTTGTTGACAAGACGACAAATTAAATTTCAAGAAATAGTTGATTTTACTTATTAAGTGCGCTTCGAGAACTTAGCGCACCTTTTTTTAAAAGTCTATTTTTTTGTATTTAATGACCGG
>NW_022639476.1:1326252-1329615 GCF_010583005.1 Odontomachus brunneus
ATTAACTATTTCTTTAGAGTTCCGGTTTGTTTTACAATAGTTCTAGAGTTCTATATCATATATAACAATAGTTCTAAATAATTTCGACAAATTAAAGACAACAAATTAAATTATTAAGCCGAGACTCGAACCGAAATGTTTTGAGTCTTCGTTAATTTATTAAGCCAAGTTAGTTAAGCCTGGGATAATTTTTTAAAGTTGCTTAAAGACATTTTCGCGTTTGCAAAGGTGTATTTTCGAAAATGACGTGAAGTGTGCGTATTCCGCTTTGCATCGTCTCTTGCATGACAATATGCCTTAATGTCACTATACTCCCTCAGTAACACTACTATAATCTTGAAAATAATTTTCCAATATCTCAAAGTCGCGCCCGTAACGTTAGATCCATCGTAGCATTACATTCGGATTCTCGCGCATGCGATATCTATCTGCGCATGAGCCGAAAGTCGGTCATGCGACTGATAGTTAGGTCATGTAGTGTTAGCATGTAGAGTACGTTCTAAGATAATTTTCATAGTCTTTTAAAGTAACTTTTTCGATTACAAAAGTTCAATTTCGTAAAAGACGTGCGTATTTCGCTTGAATCGTCTCCTGGATGACAGTGTGTGTTAGTGTCATTCTACTCCCTCAGTAGTACATCCAGAATTTTGAAAATAATTTATCAATATCCCAATGTTGCGCCCATAACGTTAGAGATGATCTAGCTTTGCGATAATTTCGCTGCTCATCAATGAGACAAGAGCAGAGAGATTGGATATTTGTCCTTTTCTAACTTAGTATCATTGTACGGGAGTACAACGGGCACGAACTATTTATCGCATTTTATCGTTACCACCGAGAAAATGCGCCTAACAAACGTAATAAAGGCGTACTTTGTTTTTGGCGTCTTGAAAATGTGCCTAGCTCTGGCTACTAAAATCAAGCTGGTGGCCGCCCTCAGGCTTCTCTCTGCATTCATTCGTCAGAAACAACGGGTCTAATAATTTCGTAGACTTTATTTGCTCGCTTACAGTTTGTTATATTGGAGTTGTATCAAAAGTTTCTGTTCTGCTGAAAAACGGTTACGGAAGTGTAAAATATTTCGCGAATTTTCTCGTTCCTATCATTTTGGCTCGTTAAATGCGAGTTTTGCGTCTAAATCATTGCCGGGAGTGCTGAAAATAAGCCTTGCGTCTTTGTCATGACGAGATATTATCAAATATGCATATTTGATATGTGAAAAGTTTTGGACGCACACGGAACTATACAGTTTGTCACATTTTGCATTCCGCATCCCAGTTTTCCGGAATTATTTTACTCCAGATATTCTTCAGATTTTGCAATAAACAAGGACTCGCGCAGTTAGGTATTTCCAGAGGTGACGCAATTTTCGTTTCCGAATTGTTCAGATATAGCATCTGTAATAAAATCATAAAAAGAATCGTATCATTAGTGTATTGTTTAGGTGGTATATACGCACAATTACGTCATCTCGTTGTGATATGAAGGATATTTAATAATCCTCGCAACTATGCTGTTAAACTAATTACATATCATTTCTGGTAATTATGCGTAATCACTCCGCATGCATTACCTCAATTTACCATGATCCGTGAAGAACTGTATCTAATATTTTGAAACATTCTGTGAGCCGTAAATGTTAAATCAGACGTGAACATTTTTATAAGATTTGTGCGTAATTACACTGAGAAAAAAATATTTCAAAATTTATTTGTGGGATATAAAGTTTATTTTTGAGAAACAAAGTTTATTTCTGTGGAGTAAGGTTTGTTTCTGTGAAATAAACCTTTATATACACTCACAAATAAATTTTCAAGTATTTTTTTCTCAGTGTAGCATCATGAATTTAAAAACAATAATGCTATCAATATATCTACCTTCACTTCCTGATCCCCGTTATCGGCGAGATGCAATTCGAGAATGAACGTCGCCCCGTAATCCGGTTTGAGACGCTTACTCGTAAATCCCATCGTTCTCATCGTATTAACGATAGTTATGTCATGAGCGGAATAGAAGTAAGCACGTCTTGATTGCGGCTGAATTATAGTCTCTTCCATATGTTGTAGAATTTCTTTTACTAACGGACCTGTAAGGTGTCGCAGTAGTGAGATTTGGTTATATTTATTTATTATTTGGTGATTGCTTGGTGATATTTTGCATCACCAAATACTAATAAGTAAACCTACCCAAAAGTTACACTTCGATTTCTTTTTAATTTGGCACAAATGTAGAAGTACAAAAAATATTTAAGTCATATTTTTCATTTTGGCTCACTTTGAGTTTCACGGGCAGCTTTATGGCTTTTTAATATTCCCATTCTTATCATCAACAAGTGTAACAAAAATGCATAAAAAATAAAATTGAATATAAGATACAGTTAAATAATTTTAACAAAATCGTTATAGCTGAGACATCGGTATAGCCGAGACATGAATCATTCTAAATTTCTTTAGCCGAGATTCCAACCAAAATATTTCAAATCTGTGCTAAATTAATCAAAAATTAGAAAAAATATGTCCTAAATATTTTTTGTATTTCTACATTTGTGCCAAATTAGAAAGAAATCGGAGTGTGCCTTTTGGGTAGATTTACTTATAAAATCTCGCGATATAATCTGAAAAGTACATTTTCGCGGGGATAACGCGCATACTTTTTATTGTTACGTAGAAGTTATCGTCGTACCTCCTTGAAGACGTTTCTGAATATCGTTGTCAGTGAAAAGCGCCAAACTGCGAGCGGCTATTTCGCGCATCTCGTTGTTGTAAAATTTCTGAGTCCAGTTCGGAAGTTTTAACCCGTGTTTTTCTTCGATCTCGAGAGTATTGTAAAGAAACTCGACGTCGGTGATCGTGGTCATATTTTGTCCTGTATATTTCGTCAAGTTCTTGTAATAATCAGCCATTTCTTCGCCCGATCTTTTCTCCTCCTCAAAATAGGCTTGCTTCAGAGCCTCCGCTAGTCGTGAGCATGGCGCTTTTACGGCTATCAACTGTAACAATATTACTGTTTTGAAAAATACGTATTTTATAGGCCTCTACTTTGCTAATATAAGCTGGCGCTTCATATTTGTCGGCAATCAGGACTGTTTTTATCAGTATTTTTTATCTTGTATAATAAAATATACAATTTCAGGAATAATCAGAAATTCGTGTACCTATAATTATTTGTAATTGTATTATTAATTATATTATTAATTTACATTAATGATTATATATTAATAATTTATAAATGTTTATTAAATTATAAATATCAATCTGAAACTTATCTCGATATTCAAAAACAATAATGAAGGAAAGCATACACTGCCTTTCAAATAATAAGATGTTTAGAAGAAGCGTATTTTTTAAGATAACGTTCACCTCT
>NW_022639476.1:1329625-1366394 GCF_010583005.1 Odontomachus brunneus
ATTAACTATTTCTTTAGAGTTCCGGTTTGTTTTACAATAGTTCTAGAGTTCTATATCATATATAACAATAGTTCTAAATAATTTCGACAAATTAAAGACAACAAATTAAATTATTAAGCCGAGACTCGAACCGAAATGTTTTGAGTCTTCGTTAATTTATTAAGCCAAGTTAGTTAAGCCTGGGATAATTTTTTAAAGTTGCTTAAAGACATTTTCGCGTTTGCAAAGGTGTATTTTCGAAAATGACGTGAAGTGTGCGTATTCCGCTTTGCATCGTCTCTTGCATGACAATATGCCTTAATGTCACTATACTCCCTCAGTAACACTACTATAATCTTGAAAATAATTTTCCAATATCTCAAAGTCGCGCCCGTAACGTTAGATCCATCGTAGCATTACATTCGGATTCTCGCGCATGCGATATCTATCTGCGCATGAGCCGAAAGTCGGTCATGCGACTGATAGTTAGGTCATGTAGTGTTAGCATGTAGAGTACGTTCTAAGATAATTTTCATAGTCTTTTAAAGTAACTTTTTCGATTACAAAAGTTCAATTTCGTAAAAGACGTGCGTATTTCGCTTGAATCGTCTCCTGGATGACAGTGTGTGTTAGTGTCATTCTACTCCCTCAGTAGTACATCCAGAATTTTGAAAATAATTTATCAATATCCCAATGTTGCGCCCATAACGTTAGAGATGATCTAGCTTTGCGATAATTTCGCTGCTCATCAATGAGACAAGAGCAGAGAGATTGGATATTTGTCCTTTTCTAACTTAGTATCATTGTACGGGAGTACAACGGGCACGAACTATTTATCGCATTTTATCGTTACCACCGAGAAAATGCGCCTAACAAACGTAATAAAGGCGTACTTTGTTTTTGGCGTCTTGAAAATGTGCCTAGCTCTGGCTACTAAAATCAAGCTGGTGGCCGCCCTCAGGCTTCTCTCTGCATTCATTCGTCAGAAACAACGGGTCTAATAATTTCGTAGACTTTATTTGCTCGCTTACAGTTTGTTATATTGGAGTTGTATCAAAAGTTTCTGTTCTGCTGAAAAACGGTTACGGAAGTGTAAAATATTTCGCGAATTTTCTCGTTCCTATCATTTTGGCTCGTTAAATGCGAGTTTTGCGTCTAAATCATTGCCGGGAGTGCTGAAAATAAGCCTTGCGTCTTTGTCATGACGAGATATTATCAAATATGCATATTTGATATGTGAAAAGTTTTGGACGCACACGGAACTATACAGTTTGTCACATTTTGCATTCCGCATCCCAGTTTTCCGGAATTATTTTACTCCAGATATTCTTCAGATTTTGCAATAAACAAGGACTCGCGCAGTTAGGTATTTCCAGAGGTGACGCAATTTTCGTTTCCGAATTGTTCAGATATAGCATCTGTAATAAAATCATAAAAAGAATCGTATCATTAGTGTATTGTTTAGGTGGTATATACGCACAATTACGTCATCTCGTTGTGATATGAAGGATATTTAATAATCCTCGCAACTATGCTGTTAAACTAATTACATATCATTTCTGGTAATTATGCGTAATCACTCCGCATGCATTACCTCAATTTACCATGATCCGTGAAGAACTGTATCTAATATTTTGAAACATTCTGTGAGCCGTAAATGTTAAATCAGACGTGAACATTTTTATAAGATTTGTGCGTAATTACACTGAGAAAAAAATATTTCAAAATTTATTTGTGGGATATAAAGTTTATTTTTGAGAAACAAAGTTTATTTCTGTGGAGTAAGGTTTGTTTCTGTGAAATAAACCTTTATATACACTCACAAATAAATTTTCAAGTATTTTTTTCTCAGTGTAGCATCATGAATTTAAAAACAATAATGCTATCAATATATCTACCTTCACTTCCTGATCCCCGTTATCGGCGAGATGCAATTCGAGAATGAACGTCGCCCCGTAATCCGGTTTGAGACGCTTACTCGTAAATCCCATCGTTCTCATCGTATTAACGATAGTTATGTCATGAGCGGAATAGAAGTAAGCACGTCTTGATTGCGGCTGAATTATAGTCTCTTCCATATGTTGTAGAATTTCTTTTACTAACGGACCTGTAAGGTGTCGCAGTAGTGAGATTTGGTTATATTTATTTATTATTTGGTGATTGCTTGGTGATATTTTGCATCACCAAATACTAATAAGTAAACCTACCCAAAAGTTACACTTCGATTTCTTTTTAATTTGGCACAAATGTAGAAGTACAAAAAATATTTAAGTCATATTTTTCATTTTGGCTCACTTTGAGTTTCACGGGCAGCTTTATGGCTTTTTAATATTCCCATTCTTATCATCAACAAGTGTAACAAAAATGCATAAAAAATAAAATTGAATATAAGATACAGTTAAATAATTTTAACAAAATCGTTATAGCTGAGACATCGGTATAGCCGAGACATGAATCATTCTAAATTTCTTTAGCCGAGATTCCAACCAAAATATTTCAAATCTGTGCTAAATTAATCAAAAATTAGAAAAAATATGTCCTAAATATTTTTTGTATTTCTACATTTGTGCCAAATTAGAAAGAAATCGGAGTGTGCCTTTTGGGTAGATTTACTTATAAAATCTCGCGATATAATCTGAAAAGTACATTTTCGCGGGGATAACGCGCATACTTTTTATTGTTACGTAGAAGTTATCGTCGTACCTCCTTGAAGACGTTTCTGAATATCGTTGTCAGTGAAAAGCGCCAAACTGCGAGCGGCTATTTCGCGCATCTCGTTGTTGTAAAATTTCTGAGTCCAGTTCGGAAGTTTTAACCCGTGTTTTTCTTCGATCTCGAGAGTATTGTAAAGAAACTCGACGTCGGTGATCGTGGTCATATTTTGTCCTGTATATTTCGTCAAGTTCTTGTAATAATCAGCCATTTCTTCGCCCGATCTTTTCTCCTCCTCAAAATAGGCTTGCTTCAGAGCCTCCGCTAGTCGTGAGCATGGCGCTTTTACGGCTATCAACTGTAACAATATTACTGTTTTGAAAAATACGTATTTTATAGGCCTCTACTTTGCTAATATAAGCTGGCGCTTCATATTTGTCGGCAATCAGGACTGTTTTTATCAGTATTTTTTATCTTGTATAATAAAATATACAATTTCAGGAATAATCAGAAATTCGTGTACCTATAATTATTTGTAATTGTATTATTAATTATATTATTAATTTACATTAATGATTATATATTAATAATTTATAAATGTTTATTAAATTATAAATATCAATCTGAAACTTATCTCGATATTCAAAAACAATAATGAAGGAAAGCATACACTGCCTTTCAAATAATAAGATGTTTAGAAGAAGCGTATTTTTTAAGATAACGTTCACCTCTTATCTTTAAGATAACGCGCGCCTCTGTTATCGTTTAAGTGTTTCGTGTAAATGTTCGTGAGATATTTCGTGGTTACTTGATTCGAGCGCGGGTCACAAAGTATCTCGTATACAGACGTCTTTGCAAGTACGAATGGAGTGCTAAATTTAAAGACAATGGTACTTTCGCTTCAACGCGCGAATTGTGGGAACGGATTAGGAAAACGCGGAATGTGTGCGAAATGTGTTAATATGAGCTGCTTATTTGCTTCATGTAAATTCAATCTTGAATCGTACCTTGTCCATCTCTCGCGGTATCGAGTACACAGGAACAGGTGTCCATTCCAAATTGGGTACGAACATGTCCTCACGACTCGGCGGGAATAGTCCCGCGAGAAGTGCTTGCCCTGACATGATGCACCGCTCGGCAAAAGTGCTACGCACCAACGTGTTCGCACTTTTATATTTGTTGCCGATTATCACGCCGTACTCCTCGCGAATCCATTGACCCACCTTATAAAGTTGCTGCATTCCCTTCTGGAAGTAAAAGTTTCGCGGTCGATGATGCACGATGTCTCATTTGCACTGCAAATCTAAGTGTGTTTTAATTTTACATGCTTAAATATGTTATTTGACTGGAACTCTTTCAATACGTTTCTTATCGCCTTAAATACACATACACACATATTGAAACGTGTTAATTTCATATATTTAAACGTGCTTATTGAATACATTTAAAGACATTCGTTTAATACGTTTAAAATGTGTTTTGTTTAATAAATAATCGCTGAAATAATTGAAAAACTCTCATTTAACTCTGAATTTAAATCTGAATATCTCATTTGAGACGAGTTTCAAATAGTGGCTATCAATATACGAGCTTAAAATTTGCAGTGCACTCATGCCCAATTGTGCGTCTCGCGAACGATACTTCTTACGCGTAATGATACAATTTAATTTACAATTTACAAAGTCGGGATACATATACACATATATTCTTATCACAAGATATACATTGTATGTTATATTTTGTTTCCCGATATTATATTGTTATTATTTCCGTTATTATCTTAGTTGTTTTTACCGCGATTTACTGAGACGCTTTGTGTATAAGAGATATTTTTAACGGTATTTGCATATTACTCGAACCTTGGTCAAAGCACCCCAACCGCCGGGCCAAGAGTAATTTAAGTAAGGGTCCTTCGGGTAAGTTTCCGTGGGGTTTCGGTCACCATGACGAAACAGCTGCCAAGAACAATAATTATTTTCGTATGAAGAAAAATTAGAGTGTCACGAAAATTTATCACTGGTCTCTCTCTTATCTATATAACTTTCGACTAACTTAAAGTTCCCCACTGGGTTTTTTACTGAATATACAGTATAAAAATACTGCATGGGAGAGTCGAGTCATAAATAACTTCTCACAAAGACAGTGAATATGTACCTGTTTCTAAACATTTGTGTGAGGAATCGATGAAGTTATTCATTAGACGTAAGCTATCGTTAATGGTAACATATATATTGTTGGATTAGATTTTATTGTAAAACGCATTACGTATGAAATAATATTCACAAAGAGAAATAAGAAGACGGAAGTCACTTATGACTTGATCCAATAAATTAATGTCAAGTACAAGTAGTATGCAGTAATTGCTGTCGAATGAATTACTTACGAAGACCACCTGCTGCAACGTGCCATTCTTAGAAGTTTGATCCGCAAATGCCGTATACGCTAATAACGTGCATCCGATCAAAGTTCCGAATACAACCACACTCACGCAAACACCACGCTTTCTGATATTAACTTGTTCTCTCTGCCGTCTCATTTGCCAAATTATCGTTCACCACAATATTTCTGAAACTTATTCGATCGGGGATTACAAACCATATATTTAAATAACTAATATAATGTATAGAGTAAACCTCAATCGCGCGCGCGAACGGCGGTATTGAAAATTTTGTATTGTTTGAAGTTACATATTTTATTATTTATATCGTCCGATCTCTCCCTATGTCATAACTCACCGAGTATGTCAAATTCATTTTTCATAATTCATTAGACGTCGGCTTGCTGACAACTATGTTATCACTTGACATTCGGTGTGTCTCAATGAAAAATTGAACAGCTGTTTTCCGATTTTGCCAGTAATAAATACACATGTATTCATAATTATCGTTGGCATACCGAGCAATATTTTCAAAATTTCAAAGTAATAACTTAAAGGCAAATACGTACTAAATATTACTGCAAATAATAGTAAAGTAATTCTTGATCGACATGCCGGGATAAGTATATAAAAAATCAGTGCATCTTTAAAATAAAAATAGTCCAAATATTAGAGAAATTTCTTATAAATAAGAAAAAATTTTTGAAGAAAAATGAAAAAGAAACTTCTAAAATCGTTAAGTAATCTTAACATTTACAAATCGTAATATCATCAAAATGAATAAAATAGTAAACATCGTTTTATAAGAACACTAATGAGATACGTATTTACTCGAATTGTTATCAACAACTTGAGTACGAAGATTTTTAATTTGACACGAATATTAAGAAAAACGTTAACGTTAACAATTTGTTCGTATCAGCCTTCAACTTGCTTTATGATTTTGTAACTATGTTAGTCTACTTTCTCTTGTATTTTATCAAATCATAAATATCTATTTTATTATCATTTAAGTTAACGTTTACTCGCCGAATATATTAAAGCCCGGTATTTGTCCGTCGTTATCAGTAACGATTCGATTCCCCGATTATTAAGTTTATTGACCCGATAAAAGAAAACAAAACATTCCGACATTTGTTATGTCATGATTTGATATATGTCAAGAGACAAAGTTCTCTTTAAATTACAACAAAATCACGGCTTGTATTCTGAGCACACTTGACGTTAAATGTTTCCAATTGATCCTTGAACTGCGATAATATTATATACAACTTTCGTGCGAAACAAGTATAACTTTTTAAATTAGACGTGTTCATTAGTTGAACGACTATTTGATCTACAATGAAGCACATTCGGTTCACTGATTTTACTCACGATAACCTCCGATAACGGTATATGATCTCTCTCTGCTTACGTCGAGCGTGCGTCTGCCTGTACAACACGACACTGTCGACTGTCACTGCCGAGTGCGTCGGAGCGATGCAACTTGTCAAACGTGCGCGGAGTGGGAAGGAAATACGAAGCACACGTGGTGTGTATGCATGCATCACGAGGTCGCGTGAACCGAAGCACGTCTCGTAATTCCTCAAGACGCGAGCTCACGAGCGCGAAGATACCGTATTATCGAGTCTCAACTGGAAAAGTGCGTTGTAGAACACGACGATGATGGTTATTCTTTTTCGTACCAATCGCTTTATAAGGTCATCTGACGCCTCTCTTTTTCCCCCTCTTTCTTTTAAACTCTTTATATATATGCTATCTGTCTGTGGCTGTATGTGTGTTCAGACTTTGTTTACAATATGCGAGCTTGGAGTTATGGTGCGGTCACACGGGGCGGAACGTATGCGCAATGCGGAATTGACGGAACGTAGCCTGTCCAACAGCAAATATTCCATCAAATGTGATCCGCTGAAATGTGTCCCTTTATGTCACATGGAGCGGAAATCGCGGAAACGCAATTGGCGCTTAGCCAATTACAAATATATTTCCCATAGATCCTTTTCTGTTGGATCTATCAAAATTCTCTTCATTTAAACCGCGTATTGTTTATTTAAACCGAGTAAACAATATTCGGTTTAAATGAAAAGAATTTTGATTTAAGTAAATATATTAATGGTACTCACCTAATCAATATTTGTTAATTTTTAGATATTTTCTCCTCAGTGTATATAAGTAAAATAAATTAATTTTATTTCTTACTTTTACTTTTCATATGCTAAGCTCAGTCCACATATTGTAGACGGAGCTTCACACTCGCGTAAACTCCGCGACAAAAAACACATCTTTGCGGCATCCCGACACATCGAACGAATGTCGAAGGTCATTACTCAGCGACAACTGTGTTAACGTTTGAAACGTTATTTCGAATGTATAAATCCGGAAACGGATCGTAAGATACTTGACGAGGCATCTCGTTGATTATGTTTCTTTTTTATAATTTGAATCTGCAGAGTTTCAATTTGCTGTGGAAAAGCGTAACTGTGTCGCGTCGCTTTTCCGATTATTCATGATTCCGTGAATCATGATTTAAAGTTTAAACGCAAGAGCGCGCATTACGTAAGCATTGTCGGAATAAATAACGTTCGCGTATGGCTGGGTTAAAGTAGGTAACTTTTATTTACGATCAGTTTTCACTATAGAGAGGCAATAAATCTCTTTATAATACACAGAAACGACAGGTCTCGACTTCACGCGCTTCGCTCTGGTGTCGGTGATAACCAAACGGGACTCTGCGATCACAATCGAACGGATCGCTTCGTCCGTGGACACATTCGCGTGTTGTATTTCTAGAATACTAAATAATTTTACGAGGAAATAAAACTCGTCGTCTGTCAATTGGACGACGCGATTATCGTGTGAGGATTCGAAGCAACACGTCGTTAAATCGTATGTCATGCGAAACGGTAGGATAAATGCCGTATCTTTTCTTGCAGTTGTTTAAATACTTGTTAGTTATTATATTATTTTATAAGCTTTACATTATCCTATAAGCTGAAATAGTGCGCATTCGTTTTAAAACGTATGTCAGCGCGACTTGACGCTTGACATCACGATCATAATTTTTATCGTCTTATAATTTCTAATCTCTGATTTCTAAGATAAATGTGTAGAGTACACATAAAAGTTTCCAGATACTCTCAATTTTTGAAAGAAACGTCATCGCAGTATTTATTCAACGAGCCGTTGCTCCGAATTCTTTGGATTATATCGCGCATAATCTTCTCAAGCGTGTTTAGAAACATTATCAACACTCACATGTGTACTTTGGTTATCACCTATTAACAGGAATGCGCAACTGAGATATCCAAGTGGGCCGCAGTTGGTTTAAAATTAAAATAAATTAGCCCGCACTGCAAAAAGGTCACTCGACAATGTTCAATTACGGCCGGTTTGCTTGCGGCGTTTGGGATAACAAAGGCCGCTTTGTTATTTCAACTAATTTAATCGGGTTAAATTGAAAAACTGTAAATGGCATGTGTGTTAACTTTGCGATTTATTGTTTCATCTACAATATCTCCGCGATGCGAATATGTAACGTAACGGTGCTATGGAAAAAAAGGCGACTAATGCAACATGAGCCATTTCGCTGCTCGTTTTAATCTCAAAGCGAATTAAAATAGAACGTTGCGCACCCCTGATGTCTACGGACTAAATCTAACGAGAGATAATCTGTAACACGAAAAGGGACGAAATGTCTCGCTATCTCTATATATATACGCCACGCTTTAATACAGCATTTTAATTTTTCTACGCGAGCACGATGCAGCCAGTGCACGTGTGGCGTGTTATGTAGCGTGTTACACACAGAAATATACATACTGCATTTAAGTAAATGGTTTTTATTGATATTCGCAAATGTATCATAAGTTCATCGTAAATATCAAATTTATTCAAAACATCCTGATTCCTTGCAGGTTCTGTATTTCATTCAAGAACTTTGAATAAACAAAAATTCGATTTATACTTTTATTTGCATAAAGTCGAACCAGTTATCTTCGATAAAATTTTACACCGAGGAAAAATATTTGTGAACTTATTTATAAGATAAGAAGTTTATTCACAGAAATAAAGTTTATTTCACATAAACAAACTTTACATCCCAGAAATAAATTTCCAAGTATTTTTTTCTCAGTGTACGATATATTCTTGCAAAGAGAATGAATTCTTCTTTTCAGCGCATTATAATGAGCTTTTCTAAAATTTTTCCATGAGTAGATTTCAAGTCTACCGTTAAGAATATATTTTCCGTCGAAGGGGGATAATTGTTACTTAAAAGAAGGAAAATAAACTGAGTAATTGCTTTTCTTAGTAGAGTAGGATGATTTTCTCTGTGTATTTCTTCTGTGTGTACAGGCATAGATAATACGTCGAAATTGATCAAACAAAGTGATCTGAAGTAGTAGGATCTTCAAAGCCAGTCTCGAGCGATCTCACGTCTCATAAGAGAGGAGCTTTCTATTCTTAAAATGAAAGAAAAGTAGTGACACACGATCGTTCGAGACCAATATACAATATTCCTCGCACAAGAAATCACCATCTTTCTTGATCTCGACGAGAAATTCACGTGTCGTCCTCGTCGACAAAGTTTAAGCACGCCTAATCTAAACCAGCGGTAACACCGATTATACAATTATCATATAGTACGATGATCTTTCTTATTTTTTTTTCTTTTTTTACAAGATTCACTAGGAAAATCGGAAAAAGAGAAGGAGTAGGGCGAGATTGGGAAACAGACATGACCATGCAATACGTCGGGACATGAAAATATAACGAAACGAGCGTTTCGATCATGCGCATAGGGAAAAAATCATTCTGTGCGATTAGGGAGGGAAAAAGCTCGCTAGCGCGTGGCTCGCTCGGGGAAACGTCGAGGACGAGCTTGTATACGATTTCAATTGCGGATAATAATGACTAGAATAAATCCAGCCCGGAAGTGGAGCGTCATCGACTCGCAGGAGCCTGTCGGATCAGCGAAATGCCGCCTCCACTGTATCCTCTTCATTTATCTCGTGGGATGGATAAAGTTACTAATCCGCGTACGACTCGCGCGCGCGCGCATGCAATATAGTCCAGATGGAAAATCAATTTTTGCGACGGGCACGCAACAATGACACACTTGGAGACGTTTTCTCCCGTTCGGTGATTGGGAATTTTTCCTCGCTGACTCAAAGAGCGGAAGACACGGAGTCGCGAAAACCGACTATATTCAAACAATGTTAATCTACCAAATTATTGCGAAACATCGATTTCGGTCGCGCGTGTAGGCGAGCTACAGCTGAGCTCAGTCAATCCCCAATATTCTTCATGGCGTGTCGTTTATTAATTGATACAACTGTGTTCTCTATCTCCAGCCGGATCTGCGCTCAATTAAAGTTAACTGTCTTTGAAACATTTCAATTCTCGTGGCGATCCTACGACTAGAAAGACTCGTATACATTTCCATGTGAAATTAACTTTCGGTCGGAGCGCCTACGCGAGATCCAGCCGAATCGATTTTGTCTCCAAGTAGCGTCATTGCGAAAAAATTTATGTTCCGGAAGAAATCTACAATTCAGCAGCGCGCGCAAATCAGCGTGGCACGAGCGATCAGTGGTGTAACTAGTTGAGATTGAGGTGCGCGAAGACTTTCGAGTGCAAAGGCTGCAGGGGAGATGAATAGACTATAGGTAGAGCTCGATCGACGCTGGGAACACCCCGTGTAACATTCAAACGACTCACTAGGGCCGTAATTTTTGGCGTCGAGCTTGCTTGTTATTTACGATTCGAGGAGACAAAGATGTACGCTACAATATAACACTCCCCAACGTGCTGTAAGTCTAAGTGGAATTAATGGCCGAATATCTCTCGAGCGCGTGAGCGCTCGCCTAGTCACACCACCACGGTAACGGCAAATTTTCACATCAGCTTGAAGCTCGAGGTAGAGACAGAGTGGTAGGAGGGTCGAGTCGAACGTGATGTTACGGATAATAATTTCACTGCATCGGCGATTGTGTGTGGCATCTACGCTTGTTCGGAACGACGCCTTCGTCCAGGACCGCCGGCATAGTTCGCTGCTGCGAGTCCCATCAAATGTTTCGCTGCTTGAGAACCACTGAAGCCGCGACTGATACCCAAATCCAATCCCCGTTTGGTGCTGCGAACGAGCGAATCGAACATTTTATTAGACGTTTTATTAATCTCAGCTCGATCGTTTTAGGGAATACATCGTTTTGTTTTGGCAAATCATTCATGTCAATAAACTCGTATCATTCTTTCTCGAAATGAATTGACATCGCACCATTCGAAAAATTCGCGTCAGTCTTTCGTAAAGAAAAGAAAAGGAACTATAATATTCTCTCCGCGTGTACAGTTGAAAATTATACTCAAATTATAATTACACTCGAAGTAACGGAGAAAAGGGAATACATTATACATAGTAATGATCGGATTTCCGTCTTACACGCGTTCGTACACCAGTGCGATTCTAACGTTGTTGTAAGAAGATAACATCATGTATTCTAAAATTCTTAGCACGTTTCCTTACTTTTCCATTTCAGGATGGCTCATTACGGTGCGACTAAGGCGAGAGAGTATCTCTAGGAACTCGTCCCGGTCTATGTCATCCTGCTGATCCCAATAACTTTCATGGCTGTAAATGAAATTGAATCATTTGATTATTACGTTTGTGAAAAGTTCGCGCGAGCGTCTTTTTCTCTGTCTCTCTCTCTCGCGCGCGCGCGCTCTGTCAACGATATCGATCGGCCACCGAACTTGTGATCTTTGTGACATAAGAAGAAGCTAACAATCAAATCAAATAACCGCGCGCGAGCGCGACGAGGGAGACAAGTATAATATAAAGACGACGTTAATGGAATAACAGCCCCGAGCAACTCGAAATTATACATTGCTTGAAACGTCATTCGGCGACGATCGAGTCACTTCTAGTATACCGAGGGGATTCCTTTCTATCTGGCGCGTCGTTAAACGGAACTGGGTTAAACTGTTTGACGCACGAATAGATGTACTTCCGTTCTCTCGTTCAACATATTCGTTTAGCCTGAGTACACGAACGCACAAGTACACATACATCAGCAGCAACTGCGAGCGCGCGCTCGTATAATCGATTATTCGAAAACTTCTATTTGAAAAATTACAGGGATTTATTCGCACGGCAAACACACTGCGTGATCGCTTAAGCCGATAACGCGGGTGAAAATCATTAGTTTCCTCGCTCGAAATTTATACCGACAGTTTTTCCTTTTGTTATTAATAATAATATCAGAATTTATTGGCACGGACGAGAGAAAAAAAGAAAAAATGGTAGGAATGCGGGCAGAAAAGTTTTCATATATGTGACTATACGTTTTGTTTACATCTGTAATATTTGTAACCACCATCTGTAATATTTGTCCCCGCATCACTTTGCTCTCGTATTGATCCTCCGTTCAATCTCGTCGAATGAAATTTCTTTTACCTGTGCGGTATTGCGTCCACTATGAGGCTTGAGACCGCGACGACGATTACGAACGCCAGCAGCGTGCACAGGATCGTTACTTTGGGCTGCATCTGAACAAAGATTATGGCACGATTGTAATGAACGATAAACACTCGATTTAACAAGTAACACTCAAGTTGAGCGTAATAGTTGTAAAAACGGTGATATCATAGACATCAGATAAACTTGGCATATCATATATTTTCTTATGACATAAATTTGGATTCGACAGGACGAAGAGAAAAGTAAAATCGGTGAATTTTATTCTTTGCTGCGCATTAATGGCCGGCATGTAACAATAATCTAAATTTGTCGAATGTCGCGCATAATTACATAAATTTCATCCTATATTTCCTTTGAAATGTCACTTATTCAATTAAACAACAATAATATTGGATTAATCTAAAATTAGATATTTTATTCAAATGATAAAATAATTTAATTATACGTGTATGTTTTTGAAAGCATTTGTGTAGCCTCCATCATGACTGTCAAAAAACGATTGCGTGTTCTGCCTACGCAGATAAAGACAAAAAAATTCATCTATGTTTTGCTTGTCTCTCTCTCTCTCTCTCTCTCTCTCTCTCTCTGTCTCTGTTCTGCACGTATGCTGAATCTATCTTATGTCTACAGATTACACGAGACGATACATACTTTTTTCAAGTGAGACCAGTGGAAGTCAGTATCGGAGTGCGATCACATTCAGCGTGAAATTAGTCATGTTAAACGAGGATGCGAAACGGTCGTATGTCACGCGAATATGTCAAGTTCGTACGTGTAACGCGTAATTTTCACGATATTTAGCGTACAGTGCTCTCTACCGTTAGAGAGAGAGACTGTCGCCAGGATCGTTTAATGGAGAATTACGTACGACGATGTCAACGGATATGCTTCGCTATGCACACGTCGCCGGATTAAAGGGCAGTAAACCCCAGGGGAGAGAAACGTTCCTGATTACGAGGAGTTCCACCGCGGCTCATACATCTCAGCGATAGATTGAGCACCAAGAACTGTCTCGAGATACACTCGCGCAGGGGAACTCGCAGAGTTTCGCGTCTTCTCTTGCGTCGTAAAGTTCTAGTCCGACGAGACGGAATTTAACCCGCCAGAGTAGTAGGTTCTGTCGAATATACAATAGTAATAATTTAGACGGTAGTCGAGTAAAGGAGATATGCGGTTTCGAACATACGCGTTTGAACACTGACAAATAAACCTACTCAAAAGTTACATTCCGATTTCTCTCTAATTTGGCATAAATATAGAAGTACAAAAAATATTTAGGTCATATTTTTTCGTTTTGATTTACTTTGAATTTCACGGGCAGTTTATAACTTTTTAATGTTCTCACTCCTATCATCAATAAATGCTACAAGAATGCATAAGAAATAAAATTGAATACAAGATATAGATGTCTTTGGTTTGCTGATTATGAATATATGAATAAAAGTCAAATATGTAAAATTACTTGTATAAATAATAAAATGTTTAAACAAAACATGTAAAAAGTTAAAAAATATATTTATACAAATAATTTTTCAGTTTGGCCGAAATTCGAATCATTTTTTATTAATTTAGCACAAAGTTGAAATATTTTAGTTGGAATCTTGGCTAAAGAAATTTAGAATGATTCGTGTCTCAGCTATGGCGATTTTGTTAAAATTTTAATTAAAATTGCCGGATTTCTCGGTTTTGCCGAGATTCGAATTATTTTTGACTAATTTAGCATAGATTTAAAATATTTTGGTTGGAATCTCGACTAAAAAAATTTAGAATGAAGAATAACAACATTAAAAAGCTATAAACTGCATGTGAAACTCAAAGTAAGCCAAAATGAAAAAATATGACCTAAATATTTTTTGTACTTCTACATTTGTGCCAAATTAGAAAGAAATTGGAGTGTATCTTTTGGATAGGTTTTCTTGTGAGAAAAAAATGCTTAGCATTTATAACTATAATCGTATAAAGAAATAATCTTTATAAATTATAGTCAAAAAAATCTTTTATTTTTTTTAATGTTACTATAATGTTAACGATAATAACTTTACATACATGTCACTACTAGCATTTTTGTGTTAGAATAACCAAAAGATATGTTTGGGGCCAAAAATAATTATTCAATCAATTCAGATCAATTTTTTTTTCTCTCAATGAAGCTTTGACACTTTGCGGGATACTTTGAGACAAAAGTCGCAAATTTCATTAACAGTTAACGGGAAAGAATATTTTATAACGAAATGAAAACTTTATCCACAGGATAACTTTCTTTCCGTACAAGTTTCTTTTGGCTACTATCTGCTTTATTGATTTGAGGTAACGAAAGGACGCTTCTTACAGCTATAGACGTACTGCGTGATTCATGCTGCTTCGGGGTCGTTAAGCCTCGTAAGCCTCATAAAAGCTGTAAAGATAAGAGAAGCTTGCCGCGAGGGAGATCTACCTGTCTGTTTCTGTCTATCTGTTTATCTGGTGGGAAACACTAGCTCGATGTACGTACGTTCTTTTAAATGAAATTTTCAGACCGAAATTTCCAGATCCACGCTCTGTAATTTCTATCGAAAAACATTGCAGAACAATATTCTCCATGTTTTATCCACATTTAACCGCGTCTTGGTGGTCCAACACGCGCTTTTGTTTTCGAGTTATCGTGCTTAGCTTTCCGGAGCAGTTTTTAAGACATGAAAAGCTTGCTTCGTTGCGTATAGATGAGACGCAAAGTAAGGCGAAGGAAGTGAGAGAGCGCGAGATCGGTGGGTAAAGATTCGCGAGGCACCAGCAACGAAACAATGGCCTCTCCTGCAGAACACCGGCGAAAAGTTGGCGCGTTCGAGCGTGCGCTCGGCTAACAAACTATTCAGCTTCGCATTCACAAAGAACATTCCACCATCGTTCGCCGGTGGATGGTATAAGTATATGAGCGGGTAGAATTCCCGTTTTGCACTTAACAGCGCACCCCACGAAGCTGCAGCGGGCCCTAAGTGGGACAACGTGCGTTGTTCAAGAGGGAGATTATATAACAATTTTCCAAAGTATTGCGTGTAATAATAGTTCTCCTCGTTGTTCGCTTCTCTCATTGGAGGAATTATTTATATGCAAATCACTTCATAACGAGTAATGAGTAAACATGATTAATAGTTAAAAAGAACGATAAATTTTCTTTTTTCGTGATATCTTTTATATCGGCATTGGAAATGTCGATAAGATTTGCAGATACAAAAAGGGCAAAAAGGAAGTTGTAAAGATAAAAATGTACAACTTCTTATCCTCGTTAGGTTAGTCAAATATCCCTCAAAATTATAAATAGTCAATGTAATAAATAATTTTACATGTGTAACTGCAAATATATTTATATATACATTTAGAAATGTATATACATTTATATATGTATATATATATTTAGAAATGTACGATATATATCGCTGGCCACGTCTTTCACCCTGAGTTCGCCGCTTCCTGATTCAGCTTCCTGTTGCCAATCACTCATTAGTCGCGACACTTCGGATATTAGCTTATAACATTGACTCTCACATAGATACGATAATTCAGTCGAAGAGACACGTGTTAACATTAAATCGATGTTAACAAAGTTTCATTAAATTTGACGAGAGAACGACTTTACGAATCCGATTAAATTTTACAAGTCGAAATATTTTAATCACTTGACTGCGCGACAAATACACATCGAATATAAATACTATAGAATACTATTAGAATATAGATAGAGAACACGTCGCTCACACTAGCTGAAGGCGTAATTTCGGTTTCGGAACATAAATACTTAGTCACAGGAAGCTATGGAACGCGTGAGAGTATCAAAACAATGCACAAAAAGGGCTACAGCTCTCTACTGTTGCCGCTCGCTGTCGTACGGCGCGCCATCAAAACAATACTCTTCGAACATTCGAAATCTTCAAATAGGTCAAACTTATCCTCATGTTGTCGGACACTTTGCCAAGTATCACATTACGCTTCGCGTCGTCGTGCGAGACGTATACCGCGGAGCACGCGTATCGCGGCGCGTTAGTAACAATTATATTTCGTATCAATATTCCATTTCGACGTGGAATCTCATCGACGTCGCGTTTACTAACCTTTAGGCTACGGCATTATTTTTATCATTAATTACGGCGTGCAATCCTTGACCGATTCCAATTTCGTTTTTATTATATTATTATTTAGATAAGGAAAAAGACATTAGATAATATTTAAATAACGTACAATCTATGATACTTTGACCAAAATTTTTCTTAAAAGATACATATTGTACAAAAACTGGGGTTCTCCCGAGACGCCACATCGTAGCCTAAGGGTTAACACACACACACACACACGTTTATTTGTTCGAACCATATCCACGCGAGTGTCAGTGTCAGTGCTAAACAAGGATGTACGATGACGGAACAGCCGGAAGCGGGATGTTGGATCGGTAGGCTAACATAAAAGTACACCGGAGCGCGGGCAGCGATACATCAGGTATGTCAAGTCATTTATTGTGCAAGAGATTTCTTATTTTGACGAATGTTTTACGAACTTACCATGAACAAGAAGCGACCGGAATAACAATACATAACTTTTTCAATTAACTTACTCCTGCGTAACTTTTTTTCTAAGAAACGTGAAAAGCTTCACGTACACTCGACGACTTTAGTAATCATGTATCTTTCCGAGCGATAGAAATGTGAAACTTTTCTCGTGAAACTTCTTAGGCGTCATAAGTTCATGCTAGGGGGGAACGTGATCAACACACGGAGAGAATATTATAGTTTTCTTTTATATAAATTCTTTTCAGTTTCACTGTATTTTTAGTACGCCAGGAATAGGTTGTCAGTAAAGTCTATCTTACTAAAGAACATAGTAAATTTCGCTAAAAGTCAGAAAATTTCACTGGAAACGTAGCAAGTATGTTAATGGAACATTTCAGTTCCCAAAATATAAATGACATGTATGAAATGAAGGAATAATAAATTATTGCGAAAAGGTCAATTTATTCCTCGGCTACAAAATCCTATTTAATAGTATTTACTATAAAATTCTTTCCGTGCATTCAGAGTTGAAGAGCGACATTCATCGTTATTAAACAGATTATGTGCTGCTCACTAGATACCGTGTACCATGTCGATATCAAAACGAAAAGCAAGCTGTTCGGTTACTTGAAAGAATAAAACTCGTCGACCGTGCAAGAGAACACGATGATTTTTGTTGTCCAATGTGACGTGCGGTTGAAATTCTCACTTGATCCACGCAGATCTCGTGAAGCGCTTGTTTCCACGACACTCATTCAATTAGCATTTTATTGCGGTGCAATCACGAGCGGCTTTGAACGGCGGCCGATGCCTTGTAGTGTGGGTAGGATAATTGGATTCGCTGTTCGAAATAATTGACGGCCACAGAGCACCGTTATTCCATACCCACGTTTTTATATTCATGTGTGCGGAAAATACGACGCACACATAGAATATGCATATAGGATTGGGGCATACACTGCTCTCTTCTGCCTCCTTCTCATCGCGTATACGCGAGTCTGAATTATTATATTATATGTACAATCGATCTCTCTCTCTCGCGGGGTCTTTACATATTCTCTCTTTCTCTCTTCGCGCGACACGTTTATTAAAAGTGGAACGAAAATTCCGAATGGTTTATTACATGAGAAGTCCGCATTTCCCGCAAATTCTTTCGGAGGACTTATAAAGTGGCATTTGTTTATTTGTCAGCAGTTCAACCCGCAGATTGATTTATCAAATTGATTCGCGTTGCCACGCGATGCCACGCCATAATTACATTCGTGTGATGTGAAATACAAATATTAGTAGAAACACAATGCGTCCACGTAACTGCAAATTGCGGTCCTATCGGAGAGCACGCAATGTTGACTAACTCGGCACGAATCGATCTCGAGATCTGTACCGTTATTAGCCGCATGGAAAGAAAGAAAGAAAGAAACGCGAAAGTAAATTTTTCTCATCTTGTTCCTATATTTCAAGTTACACACACAACTTTCTGCTCACTAAGCGAATTATTTCGGCGCTCTTTAATGATATATACGCGACATTGAGAATAAGTAGGAAAGGAGAAGCCATCGCCGCGTAGAATTAAGCGTTCCGAGAACGCTGAAACTTCGTCTTTAATTTCCTCAAGTTGCCATTAATGCGAATTAGACGACTCCGGCGCCGTCGTTCTCACTTCACTGTCCCTGAGAGAAGTCGCGCGAACCATAAATCTGCGTAATTTCGTCGAATTTATCGCCCGATTTACTCAGACGTAACTGCGGATCGGCGGGGGCTAGACGAGAGCGGGATAAATCGAATCACATGCTAGAAAAATAAAGAAAGCCCGAAAGGTCCATGTGGCGAGCAGCGTGAGGGTATGCTAAGTACACCCGCGCTTAACGTCGTTATTCCGATAAAAATTTACTTTCCTGGAAAACACGTTCTCGATAATTGTACCCCAGGTAGTGCCGTCGTAGCCACGGTGAATCTAATAACGCGATAATCGAGTTTCGATCGCAGAAATTGTAGCGGCTCGATCTTCCAGTCGCGACGTTTTTCTTGCTTCCGTCCCCTCGGGAGCTTTTATTTTCGTTCGTTCGTTCGTCCGCGCGAACGAAAGTGCCTCGTTTGGCCCAAAAATATTTGCTCACCGTCGAGTAGAGTGACACGTATCAATCTCTCCGCGTGGGACGTCGTTGAATCACCGTGTCGAGACTCGCGTATTCTCCGATCCGTCGACCTGAAGTCGATCTCGTCGCGGCAAGAACACAATCAGGCATTGGGGCTTTTCTTCTCGCGTCTCTCTCTTCCTTTATCCCCCCATTCGCTCGTTTCATTGATTTTTTCATATTTCTGTGATACTCACTCACGGAGAAAACGTAGGATATCACTTGCCTAAGTATAGTTGCCACGACAAAATGTCAAAGCTCGTCTACAATACGCGGAGTAAGCTTGGCGTAAAAGTTGGAGTAAGAAATAAAAATAATTTCTTTCGGTTTTACGGCCCTATATTGTAATTTCCACCGAAAGTATTCTTTTTGAATAAGAGAAATATTTGCGGTGTAACATACTGCCGCAGAGAGACAGTAATATTTTTTCAGTTGAGACAACTATGTATATATGAGGATATCCTAAACAATAAACTAAACATTATATATCACAAGAATTTAGATAGACATATAACAACAGCAACTTTTAATGCCATATCTATTTGAAATTACAAAAGTTTCCTCTCTAATCATAGAATATATGGATCTAGCAACTATAACAGTTTAATCTATGTTTACGTCTTACAATAGCAATAATCCTACATAGAACAAGCAATCACACAATGACGTCAGAATGACGAGGAACTATCTACATTAAAACTCACTTTTCACTCATAATTCGATTCTTCCATCGTCACTTTGATATTGTTTGAACGTTATCATGACTTTCTGTCCTACTTAAAACGTTTACTTTCTCTTCTTATTTCTTCCCCTTATCAGTGTTTTTCTACAGTCAGTATTATTCTACAGATCGACCCGGTCGGTCGTTGTGGTCGTTGGTTTTCGAACGACGTCGTTTCCGTAGTTGCAACTTTCTTTTTACTATTCCATGTATCGTGTGCGATATCGTACGGAATGATAGCGCTGTAAAATCCCGATGTAGATAAGAGCCGCGCATGATCAAATTCGAAGGATCGTTGATCGCGTATCGTGAGCGTTACTGCGGCTTTATGGAATTCTGGATGATATCGGACAATTTCGGCCGAGCTCATGGACATAATCGCATTTCGCTGGCCGTTTCGGTCGATTTCATTACATACAATTTCACGCGAGTTAATCACATATCATGAATAATATTTTCCACGATAGTACATCTTTGATCTTTTATCGCTCGGGTAATTTCTTTCACGTCTCTAAATCCCTAAAAATCGCATAAATTATTTCTACGTGTGTCTCTTGATTTGTCGTCGCAATTGTTTCCTTCGAGTTTCACAAATCCCACGCGTCGAAGCAAAGCAAGTAATTCGGATATTCACAATTATTCATCGCGTTCACAAAAATCGCTGCATTTTTAAATATTTTTTTCAATCGTGAAATAAAAGTATCGGAACACATATTCAACTGTGGGTATTCTTGTCATTCGGTCTTATATAAAATATAAATACTTAGACTTTTAACTTAAAATATATGAGCAAATGTTCAATACATGTACACTGAGAGAAAAATATCTAAGAAATAAAAAATATTTTTTTGGTACACTAAAAAATTTATTTGAGTATAAAATATTTTTTATAAATATTAAATAAGAAATACTTTTTCTTAAAACTTCAGCTTTCCATGAAAACAATCGTTTATACTATTTAAATAAGAGAATTTTGATTTCAGTAAATATATTATTAGTACCGACTGAATAAATATTCTGTTTTTATCTTTTAAATATTTTCTCTCTAAATATGTATATATGTATTCTATGTTGAAAGTTTAAATATTCGTACTTAAAGACTAAAACAAAAAAAATGTCTAGAGTTAGATACTTCGATCTTAATGCTGTTAGCCTGTTTTATTAAATTTAACTTTAGACAAATTCGGAGTTAAAGAGAGAAAATCGCGCCGGCAATTTCGCGGGCAATTTCTCTGTCGGGAATTTTGCCGCCGACGCACGTGTCATCATCGCTGTCGTCTTCGTGAAAATGTTTCCGTAAGCGCGATAACACGACTAACGCGACCGAACCGATGCCGCGCGATACATTGTTCGCCGTTGCAACTTCGCCGTCATTGTAGATGCATTTAAATGTGTTTTGCAGTTATCGTGTCGGCGGTGGACGGTCGGAGCGTCGCGGTGCACTTACCCTGCACCATTCCGCCGTATATATTGAGTGAGGCTCAAAATAAAACGTAGAGACGCGGCTCGCGAAACAATCGCCTGACGCACAACGTGAAAGTTCGTCGCTTGCCCGCGGACACGCCATTAATCCCACGAAAATCGAATGGTAAGAGCATTTACGCGAGCCATCGCGACTGCAGATTGCGCTGTTTGACGAACTCGCGTCAAAAGCGTTATATTTTGAGGCGCGCGCGAACGCCTCGATAGATGCATTCCTGCGGACGAATATCACGATGACTCCTCTCTCCTCTCCTTTTCCGATCGTTCGCGGAATAACGTTCAAGGAATAGCGCGACAAAAATCTCCTGTTTCATTATATTTCCAATATAAAAGGAAAAGGTCGCAATTAATCAGTTTTCAAATGGCAATAAAATATAACAATAAAAATATCGAAGTTTTATATGTCACATTAAATTAGGTTATTTCAATTTGTGCACCTGTTATATGTTGTTGAAACTTTTCATTATTATTTTATTATGCTCCTTTTTGCTATGAAATAACAATGATATCATGAGTTACTGTCGAACTCGTCCTGATTCTATTTACAGACAAAAAAGATATGGTTTCGTCTGAAAAAGTTAAAATAACCTTGATTTTTTTACGAAGAAGAAAGTTTTGGAATTTTTTATCATTACATTTTATTGCCGTTTAAATACTGATTGATTACATCTAGAATTTCTTCCTGTCCTGATTATTACAAAAAAAAATAAATACCGTTACGATGAACATCCTGTATATTGAATATATACACATATATTCTAACAAGTAAACCTATCTAAAAGTTAAACTCCGATTTCTTTCTAATTTGGCAAAAATATAGAAGTACAAAAAATATTTAGGTCATATTTTTTCCATTTTGACCCACTTTGAATTTTACGGGCAGTTTATAGCTTTTTAATGTTTTCACTCCTATCGTCAACAAGTGCAACAAAAATACATAAGAAATAAAATTGAATACAAAATATAGGCGTTTTTAGTTTCTGATTATGAATATGAAGTTAAATGTGTACAATTATTTTTATAGATAATAAAATATTTAAACAAAACATGTAAAAAGTTGAAAAAATTATTTATATAAATACTTTCTCGGTTTGGCCGAGATTCGAACCATTTTTTAGTAATTTAGCACAGATTTGAAATATTTCGGTTGGAATCTCGGCTAAAGAAATTTAGAATGATTCGTGTCTCGGCTATCCCGATTTTGTTAAAATTTTAATTAAAATTGTCGGATTTCTCGGTTGGGCCGAGATTCGAATCATTTTTATCTAATTTAGTACAGATTTAAAATATTTCGGTTGGAATCTTGACTAAAATAATTTAGAATGATTCGTGTCTCAACTATGCCGATTTTGTTAAAATTATTTAACTATATCTTATATTCAATTTTATTTCTTATGCATTTTTGTTGCAGTTGTTAATGATAGAAATAAGAACATTAAAAAGCTATAAACTGTCCGTGAAACTTAAAGTGTGTCAAAATGAAAAAATATGATTTAATAATTTTTTGTACTTTTATATTTGTGCTAAATTAAAAAGAAACCGGAGTATACCTTTTGAGTAGGTTTACTTGCAAGTTGAAATATTTAAAGGCCAAAATGATAAGAAAATCTCGAGAGTTAGGTATCAGCGTTATTTTTGATAAACTGTGCTTTTACTTTTGATAAAATGGACATCAGTGAATTCCTCTTTATTTATTATCGGTCGGAAGTTTGCTATCGGATTTTCATTAAAGAAACGTGAGGTCTAGGTCTTATCGAAGAATTTTCCAGCTACAGCGGGAAAAGCAACAGCTCCGCGAACGATCTATAGATTCGTTCTTTTCGTCGGGCGGAAAAACGAGCGAGTAAATACGGCCGTGCTAATGATGAGTTTGATCGACGAACCGATCTGGTTTAGTCGACACCGTCGTGTTCTCTGCGACAGGGAAATGCAATCCGCAGTCGCGTCGGCATATGCTAATATTGGTGTTTTGTATCGTAAGAATAATTGCGCGATGTACACACATTGTACTGTGCGCTGACGCAGACGCAAATGAATTCGACAGATCGATCGGCGGACTTTCAATTAATCAGCGGTATTGTACTTTGTGTGTGTGCTCTTATTATGCATGTCACGTAAAATTCGTTCCACGACGCGGTAATTTGCGGAGAAGCGCGCCATAAATGGTACACTTAAAAAATCTATCCGGAGCAGCCACCCGATCTACCAAAATAATCATTACGTTTGATCCCCCGAGCGTCTCTCGTTGTATTAATCGCGCATTGACATTCCTCGCACGGAAGACGAGTCCGGCGGCCAGATAGCGAAGCACATTAGCATATTCGCTCTCACGGAACGGCGCTTATCAAGCGCCGAAGGAGTTTATATAGGGTATTGCTGGCACCTCCGGCTTTATTGCACGTCGGCGTTAATACATTAGGGAGTCGATCGATTGTTAGAATTCGAATCAATTCTCGCGGGGGAAATTAATATCGCGGGTAAAATCATAAATCACTTCCTCGATAAACGATAACAAATATTTGTTTTTTTCCTCCCAAACACTTGCGGAGAGAGTCGATAATCCACGTATCCACTAATCAAGATCACAAGTCGCTATTGATGACGACGTGCGCGTGTTAAATCGGCCTCCGGGGAGAGATATAACATTTTGTACGAAAATAAATTTACAAGGAAGAAACGCTCAATACTCCTACGACTCGATATCCGATATTGGAAGAAGTGTGTTCTCCGAAGAATAGGTTTCTCCGAGCGACGAGTCTATCTATGAAAACGCGCGCGCGCGCGCTTTATTTCACCGCGCGAGCGACACGTTACGAAAATAATACGGCGCCCAGCGTTGCGCACCCCATCCGAGAAATTAGATTCTCGTCATACGTAGAGCGTGTATCATAAGGAGTGGGCACGAGATGAAATGAGGCGAGAGCGAGAGAGCCGAGAGTCTTTCCTCAGGTCTCTCCAATAACGGTTTTAGCGCGTTTTTATGAGCGACTTGACGGTCAATACGACCACGCGAACGGGCATACGTAGTGCTTTTATGGGAGTATTTGTCCTGGAGCGGAGATGTCTCGCGCACATCTATGGAAAGTGGAAAGGAGCATTTTGTAACGTCCCGAGAGAGAAAGATATCGTTCCGACGGTTTACGACTTATCTCGACTTTATAGCTTTGTCGCGATTAATAAGGCTCTGATTTTCGGGATGCTTTCATATCGCCTTCATTTCTTTTCCTCCTCTTTTCTCCTCCGCGATAAATGCGTCAACGAATTCGAGCAGTATCCACGTTTCAAGAAATTACCCGAATTCCATTTGTTAAGAAAAGCGATCACTCAGTTTATTTCCGTCTTTTAAATAATTTAATATAATGAACTGATGATAGAGTTGTGAATATATAAACTGATGAAATACATGGACAAAAATATTGTAGTAAAAATTATGTTAAAAGCAGACTATTAAAAAAAAAATTGTGGTGTAAATTACTAATACTAATATTATAAAAATTTTACGACCCATCTGGTGTACGATATAAGAAAATATTCCAATAATTATAATAATTTTATAGATAAAATGTCAAATATGTATATAACATTTTTAAAAAATATATATCATAATTTCGGTTATAATCCAGGATTACAAAGATTTTGTTGTAATTTTTGCTACGATATTTTCTTTTTGAAACGAATGACATTTCTTTGAATGCAGTACGCATTTTTCTGGTGCACATACCGACTTGAGGCGATCTGATATGCCACCGTTGTAACATCTCATGGACGTGCTCCAAGAGCCACGCGCGCTTAGCACGAGGTGTTTTGGCAATCGCGGCAAACGGATAACTTACCGCCAACTCTCGTAGTAGTAACCCTTTAATAATAATATTTGCACGTTGTGCTAAAGTTACATTTCAGTTATTGTATCGTAGCACTGAAGTCGGTAGCAATTAATCGTTAATTATGAATCGGTGTTTTTCCAAAAAAACCGTCATGTGAAATTAATGGAACATCGACGCGCATGGGAAGATTATTACGGTTTCATCGGTGGAGAGAGCATTAATTCTTAACGCAGGTGGCGTTAAATCCATCGCTCTCGCTCTCCTCCCGTGTCCAGAAAAACTTTTCTCGAGTCATTCCCTGCCGTCGTGAGAAGCGATTCCGCAAGGAGTTCCCGCCGAAAAATCCACTCAGTCCGCCGGACGTCCGTTTCCATTATCACGTTTTTCGCTCGAGTTAGTGGCCGTAAACATTGTAAAATTCCAGCTAACGGCTGGTATGAAGTTTTCTCCTTTATCCCCCGTCAAAATTAATCAAACGTTACAAAGCGATTTATACGGCTGAGATAATTTTCCATGGGGCGCAAAAGGTTGAAAGGGAGATATCCTGACAGGGAATAATGCGAAGCAAATTGAAATTTCATTAATTTCTCTTTACTTGTGTGTCTCTTCATGATATGTGCTTTGTAAATGGAAACCACTTTCACAGCAGGGTTTTGAAATGTCGGTTGGGCGTATCAAGAGCAAGACATTTCATCCGGGAACGGAAGCGACAGGCCAGAGAAATCATTGTTTTCACGCAAAGCGGGTGCAAAATGAAGTGTTGCTGGTGCCTCTAACCATACAATAATCGAGTAGAATTGCAAATCCGATTAAAAATCGTACCATTTATCATTTCCACCACTCTGAGAGCAATATATTCGATCGAGCTTACGCATAGGCGCGTTTGATATCGATTATATGTGGCATTAGATTTAAGAGTTACAGGACCTTGATAGAAGCAAAAATTAGGCGAAACTTGGGGAAATATCAAAAGTTGTAAATTAATAAGAGTATGAATTTTTTGTTAGATATGTCTATATTAACAATATCTTATATATATATATATATATATATATATATATATATATATATAGCATAAAAAAATATTAAATTCTGAAAACTATCTTCAAAGCTTACTTAATTTTTACTCCTGTCAAGGTTCTGTTACCTTTCAATTTTGACATCTTCTCTTCATGACGAACAGAACATTTCCAAAGTTTCTCTATTTGAGAACCACGACTTCTCTCGTCGACACGTCAGCCGACCCAACTATCGCGCAACTGTCTGCTCGATAAGCGATTTACGCGGCGTTACGTGAATTCGAGCATTCGCGACTTCGCGTCCCACTCGGCGATAAACTCGAGAACACTTCAAGATTCGCAGCACGCCCGACAAACAGGCGGACTGTTTTTCCTCTCGAGAACCGCAAATATTGTTTCAAACATCTCCCACACCTCGAAGATGTTCTTTTATTATTCTCGATGCGCGCCCGTAATTCGCAAGCTTCCATTCAATATTTGCGTCAAGTTTAGAAATTGCATTATCTCGACGAATATGCGATTCAAGCGGTTTAATCTTCAAAGGGTACACACATTTCCATTAATTTCGCAAACGTATCTAAAGTAAATTCCTGCGCACAGAAAAATACGCATTTAAATGGATGCTATTTATACACGGAGGGAAATGTCTTATGATATTAACCAGAATTCTATTTAGGTTTATCAAACGGTATGGTGAATAATCGTGTAATAAGATATTTAGTCAATGATACCAAACTATCTGGTGAGCGCATTGTCTAAGTAGCATTACAGTAATGCTTAAATACGTTTACCAAACCGTCTGATACAGCATACAATTCATTTGGTGAATGTTATGAATACAGTTGTGGAGTAGTGTTAGACTTTTTACCTAAAATATTATATATAATTTTCATATACTTACTGTATATAATCTTCATATATTTACTTCTAAATTCGTCGACATATTTTAAGAAATTTCATTCTTCCAAATATTTGACGGTTTCAGTGTTTACTCTTTTATAGCATCGACGTCTTTACAAATTAGTATAGATGAAAAAGGAAACGTCGCAGCGAGTAACAATTAACTATCGCGTCAATAGTATTACACATCTAGAGAGAATTACCAAACTGTCTAGATGTCTACAACTAAATGTCTCGATATTGATTACCAAATACGTCCAGGCATCGTAATCAGAATATTGGATATGTGGACTAGATATCGTATATAAATTCACCATATTACTTTCATAAGATAAGTATAGTGTCATTCACCAAGCCATTTCTCTTAATGTATCAAGTAAATATTTCACAAGTTTATAAATCTATCGTATTCATCATAAGTATCAAATTTATTTAAAATACGTTTTGAATCTTAATAAGTTTAGCATTTCAATCAAAAATATTAAGTTAAAACAGAGCTTGCCTATTGTATAGAGTCGAGACATTTTTTTCAACAACTTTCAACAAAGTTTCCTAACTTTCTTGTAAAGAGAATAAATTGTCCTTTTGAGTAAATGATAATAAGCTTCCCTCAAATTTATGTCGAGTACATTTGAAGACTATTTGCAAGAAGAGATCCCTTGCTCGAGATAACTATGACTTAAAGAAAAAAACATAAAAAGTGCAATGAGTAATTTTTCTGTGTGTGCTAGAGTCGAGACTTTAAGAGACAGTGTCAATGTTCTTACTTTATATCGTCAGGAAAAGGTTACTTTTAAAATAATATTACTTTATAGTTGGCGAAAAACTGCTGAGAAGAAGAATAGATTTATTACATAATGCATTATTTGGCATTCGAGAGCGGAAATTTCACGGAAATGACGCTTCAAGCAAATTGTTGCGCTTCTTTGAAAGATTAGAAGATGTATCAGATTTGCTAACGCGAAATTATAAAACTATTTTGCAAACGCGCTCGTGCGGCCGCGCGCCGGTGGAATTCTTTAACATACTGGAATTTCGACAACCCTTTGTTTTGTATAGTCGTGTTACAGTAAAGCGCCTTTGTTTCGGAAAAGTCTTCGTTTTTCCCGTCATCGCTGCCATTGTTACCGCGCTTGTCTACCCGCGACTCCGGTCGCTTTGAGAATTTTGTACGCCCTGGGCGATGAGCGTGCTGCTGCAATATGGAAATACGACTGTAACGCTATACAACACGTGATCTCAGCAAAATCGAATAATCTCGAGAGAGAAATTTTCCCTCGACGCCGTATCGCGTCATTCAATCCTTAAACGACAAGGTGAATTATGGAATAACAAAGTAGAATTATATATTATCCAATATATTTTTATATTATCCATATATTATCCATATATTTTTTGAATTTACTCGTTTTCTTTTGCATATTAAAATTTTTATTAAGATAAGTAGAAGAGACCGAGGTTAGTTGGCTACTGGAGTAAGTTAGCAAAACCGATTATTTCTGCAATTAAGCAAACAAGATTTTTAATTATGTCAAAAATGGCTTTGAAATCCCTGCTTGCTTGATTCTGAAATCTTAAAGAATAGTAGAAATAATCAATTTTGTCAACTTACCAATTAGCCCCGGTTTCCCTTCAGTAGCAAAGCAGAACACGTTTTTTTATTGTAAAAAGTAAAAATATTTTACTTTTTACAATTTTTTACAAGTTTTTATTGTATAAAGTAAAAATATTTATTTAATGTATATAAAATATTTTACTTCGAATTGCATTGAAAAATATGCACTAAATGGAGTCTGCATCAAACTAATGTGATATTTCCGTTGCATTTCAGTATTATAGCTGATATGTCATACGTTAAAAATTTCAATAAAACTTAAAGTAACGCTACACCAATGTCGCCATAAAACGAGTAAACGAGATAGATGCATACGTGTGTCCTGACAGAAACCTTCATCGTGGATGTCCTCCTGTCGGAGTGATGTATCGTTTTCCCGACATTTATATATTAGCTGCCATTTCTGCGCGACACTTAATCAAAATCCGCTTCGTGAGGATCGGTCGCGCGCGAGTTAAATTAAATCATCATGAAGGTACGCGTACGAAAACTCTTGGATATTTGGTCGACGCGCTTCGCGCGAATTTTCCACTCAGACCGCGTCAATGAAAGACTTTCTTAGGAGGAGTTTCGCGATCGATGCGAAACTTATAAACTACACAGAGAGAGAGAGAGAGAGAGAGAGAGAGAGAGAGAGAGAGAGATGTCTTTTTTCCGGTTTTATCAGCCGATTACAGGTCGTGCACTTTTGCGCGTCGCGGAAAGTAAATGTTGCAAGGCACAAGACGCGAGAAAATGCTATTATCGCTCGCACGAGAAAATTGCCATTCTGCCTGCAATCTTACGATGATCTAACTTTAAGCGCTTGAGGGATTTGCCAAACTGAGAGAATACACACGGTGTGCACAGCTGTTACGCGCGTGAAGCCGTATAGGACGATAGGTGTATGCACCGAGTGTTTCATGGATTTTATGATAAAACTGCGAGCTTGTGGCGGACAAACGCCATCGGGTATTCGAGCAGATTGGATATTCTATTGGTTGCAGAAGCGATTTTGCAAGTAAATATATGTTGCTGGATTTCTCTCCCGTGGAACAAGAGACTTCCAACATCTCGGTCGGGTTATAAAACGACGACACTTTCGAAGATGGAAATATGTAAGGGTAACATTTTGTTACACTTCGTATCGAGAAAATCGTCGTCTTCGAGACCGAGGTTTCAAATGTCCATCCGTCGTGATTCTCACATCGAGCCCTGTTACACGATCTATTCTCGACATGAGAGAGCGACCGTTCAAAGATCGAGCGCTGGTACATCTTACTTTACAAGCAACTACTTGTAGCTGTGTCGTGATTTAACGTTGTATTATTAATATACCATAAGAATAGAAAGTACAATATAAATCACTGTCAAATTCTTCTTTTCCTTCAAAAAGAAGAATAGAATTTTCCTAGAATTTTCAAATTATTATTTTATACTTTTATAATAATCCTTTTAGAGAATTAAGCCTTAGGGATAATTCACATCTTAACAGAAAAACAGAAAGCAGAAAGACAGAAGTCAATCAGAACTCACGCTGGTAGTCAATGGCTGCGTTCAGCAGAGAAAGCTGCTTTGCAACTGTTGTAAAATTCGTGAATCTGATTGGTATATGCTCTTGGATTTAACCAAAATTAAGAGCATACTCCAATCAGAAATTCACGAATTTTACAACAGTTGCAAAGCAGCTTTCTCTGCTGAACGCAGCCAATGCTTGTCGGCAGTTTCTGCTTTTCTATCAGCGCGAGTTTTAATTGACTTATGCTTTACCGCTTTTCTACCAAAATGTGAGTTCTTCTTTAGGGTGATAATAAACGCATGGATCTATCAATCTATCTATTTACGAGAAATAACGCACCGTGTTATGCGATCGATAAGTCCACGAATCTGCCCGTTCTCTTCAAAACTTTAGTGAAAACAATGTAGTCACCTCGCTGTCTTTAGCTGTTACTATACGCGAAACTTATTCGGAGATTCTCTCAACATCTTCGCATTATTACGTTCTGCTTTCAGTATTATTAACGATTAATTAGATTCGAGTTAAACATCAGTGCGCAAAATCGTCGCTAGTACCAGGCAGTATATTTTAGTATATTCAGTCGTGATTAATTATTCAATATTCTTCTTCCGCGACATCCATTGTAACGTGAAATACTTCCGTTGCCGGGAAATGATTATTTTATCAAAACCGGTGAAACCGTCTAAGATTTCATTCGGAAAGGTTTGCCAGACGAATATCTGAAGAATTTCTTAAGAATAAAATTTTAAAACTATAGTTTCACTTTGAGATTACTTCGCTTCTGATGTCATCATTCCGCGATGGTATAACCGAGAGCCCTAATTTTGTAAAACTTTGTTCCTTCGACCTTCAAAATCACAAGATCCTGGGATAAGTCATCTATGAAAAGCGAAAATATCGTATCTCGTGTATATTTATCCTCATAAGAGCAAGCTGGTTGTGTCTATAGCGCCATTTCTCACGATACCCACGTGTAAGTCTCGGCTGTTCCATCGACTCGACCTCCATTATTAAGAGGCTGCCGTATCCCTTCGATCAAGAAGACAAACCGACCGCCTCCGTGTCTTCTTTATGAAAACAATATCTCGATGATGTTTCTCCGAGTCGGCAAGCGTTTCGCGCAGTTTCGATTCTCGCGTTTGTCCCTTCGCCTTTGCGACCACATTCTTATATGTCACGGCGCGTTATTTATACGCGGAACATTCATTTTCACGGAGTGACAGCTTCCCTTTACTTTCCAAATCAGATGCCCGACACATTTTTGTCTTGACGAAGAACTCGGAATTTCGACTACAGTTAGTTACAAGTGCATCGGCTCGAGATGTAAATAATTCGCGACGAAGACAGCGACCACAGACGAACACATATATTTTTGCAAAAAGAGGAAAGAGACAAGTTTTGATCCAATTTAATATTCTCGAAAGAGGACGATGGCGTTTTTAATCAAATTCGTGCTGCGAAGAGAGAGACCATCTCTAAAATGAGGAATGCGTAAACAAAGGGACAAACTCCCGCCACAAAGCAAACTTTCGCCGGTCGCTGGAAAAACGTCGTCACCATTAAATCGGTTATGTAGGCTCTCGCTGGGCTCGGCTGGTCGCCGCCGTTGGTTGTTGTTGTTGTTCGCGCTTATATTACAAGCTGCTGCTTTTCAGTCCGTCGGCGGAATTTCTACGGTCGCCGCAATAGACGGCCGAGTTTTACCTATAAATCAATGATGCTTCTGCCGCGCCAGGCAACGCGCGCGCTCGTGCTCGAAAACGCATCAGCTCCCGCGAGAATTCGCGAGTTCTTTTACAAATATACAACTGTTCCATTGATGTGGTCGCGAAAATAATTAAAGGGCGCCGGAAAAGTCCAGGAAAATGAAATCCAGAAGCGAAAGAAAAAACATGCTCTCTCTCTCTCTCTCTCTCTCTCTCTCTCTCTCTCTCTCTATCAGTAGTTTAAATATTACTCCCCGGAGTTTTCTCGGCATGTAAATTTACAGGAATTAATTCATCCATTGAAATTGAAGTGAAATCACGCGAAATTCTCTCTCTCTTTTCTCCCGAAAGATATTTATTTGTATGAAACAGGAGGGAAAAGACGAAAATACACGAAATTTCGACAGAAACCGTCTTTCTGAATAAATATGTGCTCTGACGGGTCGCTATTGCCGCGAGAGCTCCGCTGCGGTCCGTCGATTACATGCTATTCGTTGCCGGCGTATATTCTCCCTCTTTTTTATCAAAAACCAGCGTGTAAAATATACGCTGTAACAACGCTCGAGCGAGCGTGAGGCGGAAAATTAGATGAACGCATTTTTTATAAATCAACAACACTCGGGCGCGGCGACGCTCTGCGCGCGTTTGGCCGTGCTCAAAACTACGTAGATTCTAAAATGAATGCGGAATATACAAGCGCCTACGCGTACATATACATATGTACGAGTGAACACCCCGGTCCCACGACTGACTGAGGGTAAACACTTTAAACGGTTTACCATCACGGCGAGGATGTATCACGTTCGCGAACGAGATGCTCTCTCGCGGCTTTCGCTTCGTTGAGCGTAAAAGTTAAAGCGCGTTCCGATTACAGGTAGGATCCCGGTACCATCAAGAGCCCATTCATACGAGACCCGCCAACGTATCGTCGCGAAATGACATTACTTGTCGCGTCACTGAACGTTTTGAATATTGGTAGAACACAATTTGTTAGCCGCACTCTTCAGCAAATCAATAGCTGCATTCTACGGAGAAAGCCCCTTTGCGACTGCCGTAAAATTCGCGAATCTGACTGATACTCTTAACCTAAGCTATTTCCAAGAACACGCTCCAATCAGATTCACGAATTTCACAACAGTTGTGAAACATCTTTCTCTGCTGAATGCAGTCGATGCTATTATCTTGAACAGCACCGACGTCTCGTTCGACTCGAGGCGTATTAATAATTGTTGTTTCAAACTTGTCTCACGTGAGATGCTCAGATTTGAATTCAGAGTTAGACTTAAGATTTTCAGGCAAAAATCGTACGATATACGCGACGTTATGTTTGCAATTGCTGTTCCATTGAAAAACTCACATCTGACTCTAAATTTAAATCTAAAAATTTTACTTGAAACTCGCTTCAAGTGAGATATTCAGATTAAAATTTAGAGTTAGATGTGAATGTTTCAACTGAATCTTGCAACCACAAATGTAACACGTCGCATATATTGTGATTTAAATAAAACCTCAAAGCTCTAAATTTATATCTGAGCGTCTCACGTGAGACAAGCTTCAAGTAACGATTGTTAATACGAGCTGAAAAGTAAGAACGATATAACGATGTACGCGACTAACGTATGTTTAATTTGTTGATTATGACAAGATTGAATGCAACAAAATAAAAAGAGTGCTTATTTTGTAAAAAAAAAAATTCAGAAAGAATTGACATTAAGAGAAAATGACATTTCGAAAACAATAGTGATGAATAAGTAACAATTTTATAATGTTACAATTGTCATCGCGCTATCTCGCGTGTTATTAGAATCGCCAAGGGAAAATCCGCTAAAAAATGTAGCGACACTGAAACGGCGCAGGAACTCTTTATAGAAGCAATTAATCGCGACCAGCTCTTTCACTGTCCTCATGTATTTAAGCGTCAGCAAAAGTACGCGTTACTTTTTCGCTATTAATCCCGGAGCCAATCCTTTTGCTCGACAATTTCCTGCCTGTGCGGCGCGACGCTGCGACGCGACGTTCTCCGAGCGCGTTCACTAGCCATTGTCGCTAATCGTTTTGTAAATCTGGCGAGCTCGTAGTTCCTATCTAAAGTCAATCGTAAAATATTTGCTCTCGCACATTTCCGCCCACGGACAAACGGCCGGCAAATATTTGACAGTCGATTGTTGCCGCCGCGAAATTCGATCCGCCTAATTCCGACTTTTTAGCAGTGAACTCGCGCGTCGCAACCTCCTTCCTTTCTATCTCAGCCCTTCGTGTTTAAATTGGCGAATTATGCCAATTCTGGACTGTTGAAGCATAGAGTTCTAAAGATGACGAGAGGAAACGTGAGAGTACCTCGATTTTGCCAAAAATTGAATCCACATAGCGCGCTGTCGCGATTGAATACGCCTCGTTCTTGCAATCGAATTGCAATTATCTGTCAAGACAACCGAAATTTAAGCACAGCTCGTGTGCCAAATCTCGATTAACATTCATATGAAAAATACACAAAGATTACGGCTAACCGTTTCCCTTTATGAAAAGCACTTGATAATCACTTTATAACCAATCAATCGTCAGCTGATCGACCGATTACCGCGACGCGCACTATTCAAAAGTGTCCCAACGGTGCAACAGCTTTTGCTCAAGAGCAATCTAATCGGGTAATCATGCGTGACTCGAAAGCTTGCGCTTGATTAGTTGGCCTTATTAGCCAATTCTCATAATTAGGTAGGAAATTACGAGAATATACAACGCGCGGAGTAATCCCGCTGCAAACGCGTACGCGCGCGCGCATACATAATTTCTGTCGCGCACGGCGATGGCGCCCGATGGGCTGTAATTAGATATTAATCGATTGCGCGAATTATCATAATGAGTTTGCTGCGGGTTCCGATGCTCTCGTGTTTTGTGTCTAAATAAGCGCGCCGGTTTTTCCAGGCCTGTGTACGTCGGGACGATAGGTAGCGCGATAGCGTTGTGTGAAACCGCGCGCGCCTCGGTTATTGCGGCACACGCACCTCGCTGGCCGCTTTATGTATCAACAATTAACCCTTTTGCTGCTACTACGGATACGCGTATTGCCTTTCGCCCTTTGGGCTTGCGCCCACGAGCTACGAGCTAGGAGCTACGAATTAGTACAGTCACGAATACGTATAGTAAACGGTTGACAACGGCGTTTTATGGAGGCAGAGCGGTGCATTAATGTCGCGTCGAATTTTGCACAATAACGTAGAATATCCCATGTCGCGTTTTGCGCAATAACGCGGAATATCCCACGCGCATCTCGATTACACCATACACGCTTTTAATATCAAGTCGGATAAATTTAAGGTAATAGTATTAATTCTAGAACACTTTTATCGAGTTGCGATTTCACTACACAGTGAATATATGAAAGCCGCTTTCAACTATTAATGTTTTCTCGAAAAGTGAATATTTTTCAACATCTCTTTTTTTCAATTTGAATGCCAAAATGTCAGGGACACGCCTATATCATTAATCACAATTGAGGTTTTATAAAGAAAAGTAATTTTGCGAGAAGACCAAATAGAAATTTCCTCAATCACGAAAAAGCTGTTTTCTTGAAAAATTTGGTTTGTTTTAATACAGGATTGTATAAAATCAATTATTACTTATTAAAGGTAAAGAATAATTTTTCGGAAAAAATATGAAACATGTATTTAAGAAAAATATATTATTTTAACATGAGAATTATAACGTCAAAATTTTGATTTCAATTTTGGTGTTCCTACATCTGCTAAATAGCAAATTGGTCTGCGCAGCATAGACAGTTGTAGAAGAAAAACAGAAGTTTTGTATCCTCTAATCTATGTCTTTCACGATATAGAAACGGTAGAAGTTTCAACAAAAGCATAGGTGTGGCACACCCAAGTGTGGTGTTCTAGAATTGAAAAGATATCAAGATTTCTTCATTAAATAAATAGATAAATTAATTAATTACTTTCGGGAAATCTCGCGAAAAATTCTCACTTCTGTATGTGATCTCTTTTTTTTTATTCTTTTTATTAAATAACAATGAGCGTGAGTATAGCATGATAGATAGTGCACTGGTCTTATCATGCTCAGGTTCGATTCCCGGCAGAACCGAGAAATTTTATACGCTCGCGTCTCCTCTCGGAAGGCAATGGCAAACCACCGAGAGTTACCTTGCTCAGGAAAACCTCTCAAAAAATCAATAATAACATCACCTGCCGCTCGGAACCGGCGTTAAACTGTAGGTCCCATGTGCCTGTTGTGTACAATCAGCGTGCGCACCACAAGAATATGAGAAAGGTCGCCTACGCGCTGATAAGTGTTATGGCACGCAAAAAAGATTAAATAACAATGTGCAATTTCTCGGTAATAAGATTTCCTATTATATTTCCTGGGGAAGAGAGAAGTAAAAGTAGGTCCGTTTAATCGTCATGTTCTCGTTATATCTGATTACATTTTGAAATATGGCTCGTAAAAAATATTTACTTTAGATTGGTTGCGTTACTCGGCGATTCGATTAGAACGAGAGCCGCGGGTCTTCTCTTTCCACTCCATCTCATTCCGTCTCTTCGAGGTAGCGTTCGAGGATATGTGAGGCACTCGGCTTTTAAATATGTGAGATTCGCCGCATTTTGGCGGATTTACGAGTCGGACTTCGCGGAGTTTCGTGCACCAGCCTCGCTTAATCCGTACAATATCTTTGTGTTATATAACGCGCCTTTGTCTGCTCCTTTGTTTTATCATCGCTGCGTGCTCCGCGGAAATACTTTCGCGACTACCGACCGACTTCTCTTTTTCTTCTTTTTAATCGCGAAGAACACTTATATATATATATATATATATATATATATATATATATATATATATATATATATATATATATATATAT